>NC_051162.1:124636040-124936040 GCF_013339745.2 Dermacentor silvarum | reverse complement strand
TGGCACATAACGGATGTATCTGAGAGGCAGAATGCGACTCCTGTAGTAAAGGTATATCAGCACTCATATAGAGGAGTTTTGGTTGCAGAGCTTATGTGGAAGGGAGTTACGAACAGTTTTGGAAAGAAGTCGGCTGGTGCACTGAGATAGTCATTACATACGTATGTATTTGATATTTTAGGTTTTCCTTTATTACTCTGTAAATCTTGTTACACTTAGGTCAAAAGCATCAGCGGAAAATATTTGCACGTATTTTCTACTTCACTAAATGTAACGGCGTCCCATATAAATTGTCAAAGTACTAGGAACACCTTTATTTATACTTTGTGATTTTATATAGAACGCCTTTCCAGTGGAAAATGTTAGCAAAAGTTTTCCACATTAGGTGTAACATCAGTGGAACGAGATTAAGAGTGTTCAAATGAATGCACAAAAAAATGTGGCGAATTTGCTACCAAGAAAGTTGATATCGAATTACACCGTTACAAAATCAGGAGGCAAAGACGCCATGCGTGGAAAAAGGTTCGAATGGGCGGACACGACTACGGATACACTATGCTCTCATTTTGCTTGCAAAGCACAGGTGCACGACATGTACGAAGCATATAGAATACATATACCACACATATACGACGCAGTAATTCCTGCGGTGTTAAAAGCAAAATTAATGTCAACAAACTCCCCCAGCTGACCGCATTCCAGCACTATGCTCTGAACGAGTGATGCAGACATGATTACAGTAAACATGACAGGAAAGTGTCGCGTGCACCGAAGAAAAGTTACACATCTGCATGGAGTTGCTGTTTCAGAAGTGAGCGTGCTTTCAAAACACATTTTTCTTTCACTTAACAATAGCTTTTCTTAGAAGCATCTAAAGCCCTTGATTGGTGCTATGCGCCGATGGTATCGTGCAACGTTGGTGTTAAGTGTCGCTGATAATGCTTCCTCTTTCTGGGGTTTTACGTGACAAAACCAGTTGTGATTATGAGGGGCATGCCGTAGTGGAGGGCTCCGGATTAATTTTGACCAACTGGGGTTCTTAGCAGTAATAACTTCGCAGTTACTGTAATTCCACGCTTCAGAACGATAAAAGCACCACAAGTTTACCCAGTAAAAATTTTAACAGATTTAGCATGTGCGACTATGTAGTTTCGTTCACAACCTTTTAGCGAAAGAATGTGTGAAAAATGTTAAACTAATAGTGCTAGTACCGCGAGGTTGAAGTCAAGCTTCGCGAAGAAAGCGAACTCGGAGAACACTCAATTTTACTTTTTGCTCCGCAAGAAAATTGCTATTGCACTTCTTGGGGACTATACATGAAGTTGCCATAAACATTGGCCGTGCGTGCAGTTGGACCACGAGCAATAAAAGAATGTAAACACTTGCGTATAAATTGCAATCATCAGGAAACGAAAAGTTCGGATATGTAAGATGGAAAAGTGTATTGGAAGGCGGAGAAGGAGACTGTTGTGCAAAGTTTGGACACACAATGAGAAGCGCCAGCTCAGGCCACAGAACAGCCTTAATGTCTAGGGGGTAAGCAATAAATAAATAAACTAAACAAACGGCACTCACTCGAATCACACAGAGGGATGTTGAGGCCAAAGAACAGCCCCGCCGATCACCAATTAGGCCAAGGAACCAGAACGGCAGCAACAAGTGAGAAACGGCTGCTTCCATACAGAAGCAGCGCCGCGTGATACTAAAGCACTCAGCACCAGCGAAACCTCGAGGGAGAACAGAACGAAATGAAGAGCAACACTAGCGGCGGAAGCTGCAGGCCTTCCTGCACGGCCCTTTCCAGGAACAGGGCGAAGAAGCGCAAGAACCGGTGCCTAGTCGGGGCGGGAATTACAATGGCAAGTACAAAATCGTCGGCGAAAAAGTAGCGAGCCACGGCTGGTCGGAGTAAACCCTTGTGAGCGCAATGCCGAACCATGGCGGGGACCCCAAAACCCTCGAGGGAGAAGTTGCCAAACGAGGAAAAACGATCGTTTTGGCGCCCAACTGCAACGTCCAAATGGCCCGTATATCGCGCCCGACCACTATAACACACCGGGCTGGCCCGTAAAACTGTTGCTGGCTTTCTTTTGTTTCACGCTTTTATTTTGTTTCCCCTTCTACAGCAAATGACAGCTATGAGGGTTTCAAGCAGGAGTAATGGCTTCCAGCTTGCTCCTGGTTGGCAGGCTGTCAATCAGAAGAGTCGTGCCTTTGTTTACATGTTTTATCTTCGCATTCGTAATCTCTTTCGCGGCCGGAGCTGTCTGCGGTTTGGGCAGTGTTTCTATTTCAGGCGGGTTCTCTTGTTCGTATAGCCATCAAAAATTAATTAAAAAAAGGAAAGAAAAGTCATCTCTGCAGCGTTAAACAAGAACTTGTTCAGAGAAGTTTTCTCGAATGCCAGGACTCTCGCCTTGTCAAGACGACTTGACGTCTCTCGCCCAATATGATGTCATAGCGTCTCCCTTTCTCTCTACCTCGGACCTTTCTTTCCCTTTTCTTACTCTTATCATTTGCTTGCTCAACTGTTATCCCTCTTGCTGATGAATACAGCTTGTTCTTTCGCTGGCAAATCTAGCTGATGTCACACTAATGACCAGCTGAACTTACGTCACGCCTTTCGTTTTTTATGCCCCCCCCCCCCGTCATGGGAGCTCTCTTTTTCTCTATATCTTGTGTGCTTATTTCTTGCCCCTCTTGCTTCTGGATGTAGCTTATATTTACACGAATAATGGCGTAGTTAGTTCATAGGCGTCAGTTAATAACGACTTAGCCACGCAGATCAGCATCGTGGGTCTGACAATGCAAGAAATATTATGGAGCATATGGTAACTTTTCGAACCCACCGAACAAAGCCCCATAAAGCTACTTAATTTTTCAGCTAGAATTCCTAGAAAAAAGCCTAGTGCGTCAACATATATTATATGCAACGTACCGGTACATAGAGGATGGTGCCCGCTGCTTCTAAATAATTTCTTTAATAAGGACAGTGCGAATTTATTTGTTTACAGGGTTCACAAATTTCCACAAAGATGGACCTACTTCGGGACAGTATAATTTGAAGACAAAGTAGAACAGTCATGGAACAGCAAGTCTAGGGTGCTAGAGACTAGTGTGGCCACTGATCGTCCTGCTCTGTTAGCCAAAGCATTGAAGCGAAGCATGCATGGAATCAATTTTACAGCACGGGGAGGAGACATGCAGTGGGCAGAAATGTTTCTAAATTCCCCACCAAAAAATTCGCTGAGGAACGCTTTCCAATCGCTTTCTGTGCTTTGACTGAGACGAGGTGGTGTTCTTTGTTCGATGCAGTCGGGGAACGTGTCTTTGTGGTTAGTTTTGAATATGGCAGCGTATGTGCGTAGTTTAGACAACGTAGGTATCTGAGATATCATGCGCCCATGAGGTTTCGTGATATAAATGATAGTTTGCACTAGAATTTTTGCCTCTACGATATTTTTGTCATTATCTAGCACTAAGTTTTCTAGGCGTTTTCTTAATCACACGCGCTATAATGCCATTCTCGGACATAGTTCTTTCTTATCAAACCGGGAGGGCGCGAAAAGAAGGAGGCTCGTTTGTCAAGCCGGTGGGCAAATAAAAAAACGACTAGGCGCGCGCTCCCGTAATTAGGCGCACTGCGTATTTCGGCTTAATTTTCTTGTATGTATCCCGGTTGTAACATCAGTAGTGCGGGAAAAAAAAAACGTGCAGATATGTGCTCCAGGCAAGGCGGAAGACTGCCAGCATTATTCGCATGGATGAAAGCCGCGGCCATTTATAACGCACCCGTCTGAGGCTTCGCAGACTACGTCATCAACAGCGGCGCCACCACTATACCGTTCATTCAAATTCATCATCATCACTCTCACGACGTTTCGTGGCCGGAGATTACTGCCGTTTTCCGAGTGCCTGGTTCATATCTTTGCATGGCCACACGCGCCTAGCACATACACACAGACGAGCCATCGTCCATCACTCCCGGACTCTACAGCACCACCATCTCTGCCCAACACGGACAAGGATATAGTGGGAACGCTCAAAGGAACGCCCGGTATGCACACCGGGCTACTCTCAGGACTCCCTTATCGCTTCAGTGTCAGGCATATAAAGGCTGCCTAGCTGCTTCACTCAATTTTGCGCCTTCTCCAAGAGTTGGCTAGAACTGCTTGAGCAAGAATGCCAGGTATGGTCGAGATTTCGCTGTTACAAAGTACACCTCTGCGCAAAACGAGCGGGCGTGAAATGCATTCCGCTTGTTTTGATGCCCGTTCTACGCTTTTTTTTTTTTTTTGTTCCTTAGACTTCTTCTGGACGAAGACGGCGGGCGGTTTGTTTCTCGGGGTAAGATAGTGCACATTCCCCCAGTGGTGAAAAATATCTAACATTCTTCACTGCGTCGGGCAAAGTAGCGGAAATTACACATAGGGTTGGAACGCATCAGATTACTGGCTTTCAGACGAGGCAGACAAAAAAAAAAAAAAGGCGAACTCCAGTCAAATTTTAACATAGGCCCAACCAAAAAGAAAAAAAAGAACATATGGCCCGCAACCGATCTATTCTAGAACTCACTGTGAACATATGGGATCTTATAGAAAAGCCAGTATGTTCATACGAGTAAGAAGATCTGGAGAATCAAGAGGCTTAGCTGTTTTGATGGTAACCATCTGACGCCAACATGAAATCAAACATCACACAGTAGACCAACAGGCCAATGTTCTTCGTTGTCTGTTGGCTTCATGGGTATGTTCTGACATACATAATGGGATTACTGGATATGGATAGTACGATACATGTAAGTTTCTTTTAAAGGAAGTTGTGCCCAAGTCTCCCACTTATCCTCTTTTCCAGCTGTCTTTCTATAAGATATGCTGTTCTTCCCACGCCGGGCTTTTTGTAGAAGCGTCATTACCGCGGCCCATGCGCTATTATCAGAAATAGTTTAAACACGTGTCGCCAATAAGGATGCCCACCAATGGCGCGACGCCATAGATTACCGCCTTAGCCGTAACGGCCCTGCCCCACCTTACCGCGTTGGCGTTATTTCGTTCCGCAGGGCCTTGGCCTCTCGACCAAATGTTCACAACACAAGAAAGATTTTAGAATAGGCCGAGGCTTGGTTCCTAGTCCTATTCCCGTGATTTGAGGCGGACGCGAAATCTAGGTCAGGCTTTTTCCCTTCTGCGTCGAGGATTTGAGGAACACGGCAATGAGTGACGGCAATGCTGTTCTTGTTGCCGCCGCGAAGCGTATACGTGCTTTGAGTACGACCTGGGTGTCGACACGTGCGGGAAATGGAATTCGGACCTCTATTTATGCCGCCCAGCCTGTTTCGCTGTTGGGAAAACTGAAAGGGTAAAAAAAATGTCATGCAGGAAGGAAGACATTGTAGGGGGATTAAATCTTCGTGGCGCTGCACGTGAGCACCATGCGGTAGAGTAAGACTCGCTCTACCTTGGAGTGTCTGGATTATTTTTTCGCATCGCCGAATGCGTCTTGCTAGCTGCACCAGGCGGCATCGAAGAGGGAAGTATTTTTTCGATATCTACCAGGAGTGTAAGCAGCATATGTTTTCCGTGCGCTGACGTAGCACATATAACAGTGAGAGTATTTGAGGCGCCCTAGCCTTGCGCCTAACCCAGGACTGTTCTCACAAATCATTCGCATCACGTGGTTTTCGCGTCTGAAACTGGCTCCGAAGTTGGGATTTGGCAGCAGCCGTGATGATGTCGCTCATTTGGATGACTTACAATGGTGTGGAAGCCGATAGCACAGCAGTAGCGCACCCAGGATCTCTGCGAGGGGGGGGGGGGGGGGGCACTTTGCATAATATGCAATTTTTGCGCTTTAGCCAGAGGAATCCAACCGCAAATAAAATGCCTAATAAGTAAAATAATAATGACACCAAAGATGATGCCGACAGTTATTTCTTCAGCGTTTTCGCTGCCCTATTTAATTCATCCATCCTGTGGTGGATGAATTAAATGGGGGCCGGGTGTGGGTAATATTCGGCCACCTGAACCACCTCTGAATGCAGGATATAGTCACATTACACGGAATTTCTTATTATACGTGCTTTGCTGGACGCTGCGGTCATGGATTCAGCCTGGGTGACTGCGAGATCATGAGTAGAACGCCATTTACACCCATTGCGACAGAGACATTTCAGTCCAAACCTAACCTGAAAGTTACTAGAACAAGATAAGCAATGATAGGAAAGAAAAAAAAAGCGATTTTTCTCTATGCCTTTGGGCCATTTTATCTTTCGTACTAAAGCTTCCAGGCTCCCTTCCGGACCATTTCGCGCCAAGCCAAGCCAAACAAAAGGGACTTTCGCCGCCCGAAGGTTGTCGTGTCTTTTTCGGCGCGAACTGGTCGCGATAAGGGTCCGAACAACGTTAGCCTATATCAACTAACGCTAGGGAAACGCGCCGTCAGCAGATGGTGGTTTGCCGCTGTGAATCGGAAAGCTTCCGTCTCCCAAAAATATGCCGATATAAAAGTAAAAATGAATGAAACTCGTGAGACTGGGTCGACGTCAGCGAAAAAGGAAAGGCTATTAGGACCCCGCGCCATACAGCGCATCTGCACTCCTGTCATCACCACTACCGCTTTCATAGGACCGGCAGCGTCACCTACACAACGCTCACTGTAACGCAAACACGACCAGCTTCTTTGAAAACCGAGGTAGGTGGCGGTGTTGTCGCGCTGTCGCCTGTTCGTCCAGAATCCCTCCTCGAGTTCTAGCGATAACATTCTGTTTTCCTTTCCATTTTTTTTTGTCAGGTAAATAACTTCCTTTTCCTCCCACTCTTGTGTGTGCGTGTGTATGTGCGTGCATGCATGTTTACGCATTCAGCCGCCCCGACTGCAGGTCGCTGATAGCAGCCACAGTTATTTTATTTTTTTTACTTCTCTATTAGGCTTCGGCAGGCAGCCACGCTCTACATCACGGGGTCCTTATATCTCCGCGTGCTTCAGCATGCACTATTTGTTTTCATTTTTTGCGGGCTGTTCCTTTCAATTTGCTTCTATCTCATTTCCTTCCTAAACGAAGAGGGATCTCATGGCCACACCACTTTGGTTGTGGTTTGCGAACGTTGTTTCTTGATACGCGCAGGAAAGGGTTCCTTCCCGAGGGGTCCTTACACTGCGTACACAGCCGGTAAATAAACGAGCAGCGATAAGAGAGTATAGATAACCATGTGTGACCGAAGCCACCTTATTCTCTCCCCTCGTCACCTTTTCCACACCACTCCGGCGGACGTTAGCCCATGCGCAAGTAAGCGATGCCCTTTCGAAACTCTGCGTCTGGTATGTACCTGCGAGCTTGCGTCAACACTAAAAGTTTGTCCGTGATCGCGACTGTATTTTCGGAGCCATTTAGTTTCGGAACGTCCATTGCGTGTCGTATGGCGCGATGTCGGTATGAAAAATGACATCGTCCCACGCCCGACGGTGCCTTCTGTTCATTTATCTTGGGAGATTGTATTTACCGCGCAAATCGATTAATGCGTACGGGCGTGCGTGCTCGTTTGATGGTAAGTCCACTACTTGCTTATGACGGCCACGTTCGCCGCCTACCTCCACGCCATCTCGCGTTACGGCGTGAACTTGATGACTGAAATGTGTTGAAACCAAGTTTTGTATGTGTGCGCGTGTCGACACGCGCATAAGCCCGTTGTGTACTCGCTACCTATTTTTAGCAGACATGGCCTTTTGGTGTCGTTGCGACGTCAGGGGAATCGAAGAGCCTGCAATAACTGAGTACGTCTGGAAACGTTTAAAATCAATTTCGTGCTCCCCGAGGGCTCGTAACGAGACACGCCGGAAAGGAGTTGGCGAAACACGTCTCTGCCTGATAGAGAATGGGACGGCCTACTTCTCCTCACTACTTCGATGCAGTACAGAAAAAAGCCACTATGTGCGTCAGGTCTATATATAGGTAAGCTGAACCCCAAGAAGGCGTCCTCCATTGCCCGCCGGTGATCACTCTCCGCGAGATGCCGGCTGAAAGGTAGCTTCACAGAAAGAATCAGTAAGGACCAATGGGCGAGCCTTTCTCCTCCACTGTTCGAAACGCGCAGCAGTGTGATTGGTTGACGTGAGCTGCTAGCCTGTGCTGCACTGTACGGATTTGTTCAGGCAGCCTATAGAAGCCCCCCGTTGTCTTTCGTGACCGCTAAAATGAATTTCGCAGGCTGGCTTTCAGAACTCGTTGTCTGCGGTCTTGTCACGCGAGAGAAGAGTTCAAATTAAATTATCGGCTCCACGCTCGAAGGTGGACCGGGTATTAGTATTTGTGTCCGGAACTTCAACGCGAAAAAAAAACAAACGCATAAATGTTCTCAACCTTTTTCTCGAACAACGTGATTACGTTGCAGAAGTCGTGTCTTGATTGGGTTTTTACATGTTTTCATTTTCAATGATGGCAGCATTACTACGATAACGTTCAGCTAGTGTCCTTTTTTCTTCTTGAAATAGGTGCGAAGAATTATAGAATATAAATTTTAGTTTCTGCTTCTTCAGGATTTTGACTGATATTTTCAGAACACCCTCACAGTCAAATGAAATCATAATAAATCTTTTGACAGAAAAGTTCAACATTATTACATTTTTTCCGATAAGTAAAACGTCTGCTGGTGATCATTTGTGAAAGAAAATGATTTTGTCAAGACGCTACGTGATCTGCGGCTGTTCTCCCAGGCTGTTAGGGCACCTTCGGCAAAGATGACGCTCCAGTGATTTATTAATAGAGTAACGCAGAGCTAGCTGGCTGCGAGTGATATTGGATATAAATATAACGCCACATTTTACAACGAGGCTTTTTCAGATCTTCGCAATATTATGGCGGCGATTTGAGGCACACAGATTGCGAAAGGCTGACAGAACATCGAAATTTCTGACTGGTAGTTTTAAGCGGCGTCTAGATTGTCATACTATCTGAGCAACGGAATTCATCTGTCGTCACCGGTTAAGATAATCTTCTACGAAGTGCTACTGAGAACGACGCGCAAGCTGCAAGTTTCGTACGAGTGACGCCACTCACCCGGCTAACCGAAAATTGGGTTTTGGAAACGAAATTGAAAACTTGTAACGGGAAAGTGACAAGAAAACGTCCACATCGGTTAACGCATATATCTCAGGGGAAGTGCGGCAATTTCTCGAGCCCGTTTTATGCAAATGACTCTAGAGATGACGGACCTGCTGCAGCGCCTCACACATATACCTACACATACTGCGACAACGAAAAGATACACTTGGTAGCAATTTTTCGAGAAGATAAAGTGAAACGGAATTGTGTTAGGCACTTTCAACAGTTTCGAAACGCCCACAATATTGCACACACACACAATCCCATAGATATATCTATATATACATACCGCATTTTCGTGTAGCACATAATGCTGCAATTTAGTTTTTATGATCAGAGGCACGTTGGCAAAAACGCGACGCCCGACCACAAATTCAGCATTACAGTGTCTTAAATCACATCAAGGAGCCAGCAAATAAGGTTTATAATACACCAGTATAATAAAGTACAGATGATCTTCCTGCATATCAGTATACACTTTACGTTTTAAAAATCTATACCTATTCTCGACCAAGATTCGTCCCTCCAAATTACACACCGGCTTCTGACTATTGTTCGCAAAAAAAAAACAAACAGAATGATTGTGAACGCGATTTGCGAAATTTTAGCTACGTACGAGCGTTATCTGCCAACGAACTCTGGTAACACACAAGGTGAATATGATAACCTGAATACCAAGAGCGCTTGCGGCTCCGTCGAACGTCTTCCCCGAGGCGAAAGAGGCAATGATCGTTTTGGAAGTGCCGTGGCGTGGTACAAAGGCCTCCCCGCGTCTTGGCAGCCGACTTCATGAAAGCAGCCAGACCCCACATTATGCTAGCATTGGCCGCAGGCTACAATTATCGTTAGGTACAAGAGGGTTACACCATCCCATCTCCTCATACTTATGCTGACGTTCCAGCCATCTTTACCAGGCGTAGCCTTCTTGATGAGCCAGGTCTGCTTCCTTTCTGGCTTGCGTGGCATGCCACGACAAGCCATAAGCGAGCACTGAAGATTTGCTAAAGAAAACAGGGAACATCTGCCGGAGTTCTGTGAGACGTTTTGGGTGCACCCCGGTTTTTTTTTTCTCTCTCTTTTTTTTTTGGTTGGGGGTTCACTTGTATTCTTCGTTTCTTGTGGCGAATACTCCGATAATTACTGGGTAAGAGATACGAATTTTCCGAGAATTTTGTTTTTTTTTCTGTTCGATGCATTGTGCTTGAATTGAATGCATCGAAATAGAATAAAACAACGCGCACTTCCTTGTAGGTGAAATTACGCTTCTGTCATGAATGGATACAGAGAATAAGTATGATAGATATATCGGGAAACGATCCCTACAGGCTGTAGCTTGAATTTAGAGCGAGCAATGTCGAGCAGGGATGTGATGAAACTGAAAAAGCAAATATCAAGATGCGGCTTGTTGGACGGCCTCATATGTTTTGTTAACGTTACACATGCTTTATTTCGGTCAGCATCGGGGGGTCGCTTACTAAAACCGCCATGGAATGTTACATACATATAAGAAAATCAAGTAATACTGATTTCGCTTACATCTTCGCAACTGTAACTACCAATGCGCATTACTTCGGCACCATTGTGTACAGTAAAAAAAAACGAAAAAACATTACTCGAACATAAATGCGTCACGTGCACAAAGTGGGCTGTTGCACACAGCATGACGTATTTGTAGATAAATTGTCCATCTTGCTCGGCGTTCAGAGAAGCATAGCAAGCCAGCACATTGTTCGATCAAAGCAGGAGTGATCGCAATTCAGTGAGCTCAGCCTGGCCCATAGTAGGTGTAATTGATCAAACTCCAACCTGTGCTCCTTGAGCAGTTATAAGGCCTACAAGTATGCAACTTGTAGCAAAAATTTTACGATTGCCCGACGATGAGGTTTCTTCGTTCGACACCCAGAAGATATCTACCCAGCTGTCGGTTTAGGCTCCGCTTTCGAACAATTCTAGCATAAGAGCTGTTTGTGCATATAGGCCATGTGTTTTCAAGCCGTGAAATCAGTTCAATTCCAACAGGCGAGGCTTGAACCAACCGTAATCCGCCTTTAGCTTTTCCCGGACCATAACGCTTGACTGCAATTGGCAAGAAAGAACGTCAGACGGCATCGAATAGTATGGAGTCCAACAAGCGAGAAAACAGAACTAAGTTTATAGTGGCATGTTTGCAAAAGAAACATAATAAATCTGACATGGACGGGAACGTGTTGGCTCTGTTTGTAATCATACAACTGCATTTTCGTTTTAGCGTACGGATAAAAAAAAGGGCAGCTACCGTTTTGCTCAATCGCCCGGTTCCTTGAACACCGAAATTGAAAGTAAACACGATGGGCGAAGAAGTAGGAACGAGTGCCTCCGACTTTGCTTGAGCTTTCGTTAAATGCTACGACACACGTTGAAGTGAAGCGCATCAGAACGGAAACGGCTCTCGAATTCTGCAGAAGCGAGGCAAAGCTGAAAAGACGATGAAGAAAGAAAAAAAGTTTTCCAACCTTCACAATTTTGTCTCTCTCCACTACATTTCGCTCAAACATTGTAGCGCGTGAAAAACATCTCCCGAGGACGTCGCTGACGAGGCATTTGCATGTTATTAAAAAAATTTCGTCGGGTGCTCTCATGGGAAGTCAACACTGTTCATGTAGGAGCGATGCTGTGAAGCACAGTTCTTTTCTTTGCTGTTTGCGCAGGTTGTTTTGTTGATCTTCGCTCGTTCGCCGAGGATGAAAAGAAGGAATGTAGATCTGGCTGGGTGTAGTTGACTGTAGTGTCCTCGAAATTTACTTTCGTTGGAAGGCAATCGCAGTTCTTGTTTACAGCTCCCGAAGGCTTCTAGCTTACAGAGACGCAAATTAAATAGATACAAGTTCATGCCTGGGGCCAAACAATCAACGCGTAGCGATAAATAGAGCAAGCATCAGGTGGCGCCAAGTGACCATCTCCTCGACATATATAAAGTCGACAAATACAGAGAACAAAATGGTAGCTAACTTACTTTTCTGACGACATTTGACACTGCTGGCAACTTTTGTCGTCGGCTTTTACAGAGCATTTTACGCCAAATGAATATGTAGAGAAATGTCACGAGCAAATGATCAAAGAAAAATTTACACACGTATAAAGCGGCAGCTTTGTTACGTTCAATATTTTTCAAGAAATCACAGTCTCCTGGCGCTGCAAATCTACAAATGGCGCCGGGACCGTATTGACCGTTATATGTTCAATTCGCCGTTCGAAACGCGACGTAGAACGAGACGCAATAACTGCCTATTTGAAAAGATTTTATATTCGGACGAGTTGAAACAGCCGAACGCTGTCTCATGACAGAAAGTCGATATGATGTATTCGCGCAGGCCTACAATGCGTTTGCATTGTGTTAGTTTTCGCTGAAGTCCTCCAGTGCCAGGGCAATTCAAGTCCCTGCCTCCACCCACCCGCCAAATTTGATAAATTGCATGAAATTGTAGGAAGAAGCTCAAAGCACTGCCTCATTTCGTTTTAAGCACAAAAACATTTTTATACACGTACTTCTTTGCGTTGTAGTTTAGGGACAATCATGCTATGCTGGCTAGCTAAAAGTGAGCCTCAATATATCTGCCAACATAAGCGTCGCGTCATTACACGCGCTGGCTCGTGTGACCGAAGCGCCTCTTCAAACGTTGTTTCCGTGGCCAGAATACAGTTCGCGCTGCTTGAAACAGACTGCTAAAACTAGCGACAAGAAACGACGAAAAAAGTTAACTGTTGATCTAAGAAAGCACAACACGGCAATTGAATGGGTTGTTAGTAAATTTCTTCGTGAACTTACCGCCCGCTGCAGAGAAAGGAGCATGATTTGCGGGTCGACGACCGTGTTGCTTGGCACGCGGCGTCCTGCTGCCGAGTCGCATCGGCGAAGGCCCCGAGCATTTTGGTTCGGCTCCGTAGTGTCTTAGGCATCCAGTTGAGTGGCGATGCGCTCAACATCAGGAATGCCAGTGGCGGAGTTCGTAGCGTGCGCTGCGAACGCACGAAGGCGTTCTGCTTCGCGCTGGGGTGTCTCACGCCGGACCAATGCGAGATTCGCCCGTCGACGTCGTCGCCTTTCTGCGCCGCTTAATGCAGCCGTTTTCTTAGTTGGCGCCACAGCAAGCGAAGCAGTAGGCGGCGCGTAATCACTGCTGATGGATGTTGAGGCTGCACTCCGTACGCGACGAGGCGTCACAGGCTAATCCGACGCGAAAGACAAACCATGTGCGGAAACTGCGTCGTCACCTAAGCAGAATCCCGTGTTGGAGCCATAGTGTTGGAGCCTCCGCTGTGCTGAGACCGCCGAAGCGCTCACTGTCGGCGCTCGTTAGTTTCATGCTACAATACTTCGCTTCATCGCTCATAGATGGCGGCACCATCCCTGTCAAGAATTCATATTTTACGCGTTCGCAGCGCACGTCACATTCGTTACAGGAAGCTGATCGTGGACCCCGGCATAAAACACTTTGATGCTAAAAGAAATGGTGGCGACAGCAGTCTTTCGAGCAGCGACATCATAGAGCTTGTTTCGTGTCCTTCATGCAAGCATAGTGACCGAGTCTAGTGTGAGCTGGTGAAGTGTTTGCCGTGGTTAATTCGCTGCTGAATTTATTAGGTGCAGGTAGGACAGGGAACAAGCTTGAGGAGGCTTCCTAGGGCACATGTAAGGAAGCTGCGGTCAGCAGGCATGCGCGGTGTCAGCAGTCATTTGAACATGTGCGCCCGATGCGCTTGGCTTTATGAAGCACGGTACAGTGCTGGCGAAAAGGAAAAGAAAATGCTGCTGATTCATTCTTCTCTAGACTATGAGAGAAAAGATTGAGTCAGTTTTCGGTATGGGTATGGCTTGAGGTTGCTGTAAGAACTATTCGCGGGAATGAATAGCACCTGGCGTACGCTGCTGGGTCACGTGCCCTCTTCTGACTTCAAACAAAGGTGGTTGTCAGGTGATTATAGCGTGGGCCAAGTAGGCAGAAGGAAGTGAGACAATACTTAAGTGTACGCCTAAAGCAGTTCATCGTCACGTCTTTCGGTCATCTACGCACTCGGGCAACTCCAACCTACTCAGTAGAACATTCTACCCTATTTGGGGTTTATCTTGTGCTCAATTGATAAAATACATCTACATTGAGTGCGTTTTGTTAACACAATTCGATCGCAAATTTTATTTACCCTTAATAGGCCGATGAGCCATCCCTATCTCGATAAAGCTTTACCATACCAATTGAAAAATCCTATGTTATGCTGATAGGCACACACCCCTCATGACCTGAAAAGACAAGGAATGCAGCGTTGAAAAATGCACTTGATATAGATGACCTGTGTTTACTCGGGAACAAATTAAGCCCCAAATGTGTTTCTTGGAGTTCATAACGTGCAAATTGATTATTGAGATGCCATATTTTATAATGATCATTATTGTTTTTATAATTATCCACTCCAATTCTCTATTTCCTACGTCACTGAGTCACCAAAAGCCGCACCCCCGCTATCATCGTGATTGAGACCAATTGGAACGGATAATAAAAAGGAAATAAATAGAACCGCAGAAAAATTATCCTACCAAAAGAAGTCCCCCTTATCACTCCACATAACCCTGTGTCATGTTCGACTGAGTTTACATTGCTTGGGCAAGGCCCATACTGTTATCGCAACAGAACGGACCGGTTTTCGCTTCTAACAAGTTATCTGTGAAACTTCAATCTTTCATCTCTGTATTTACTGAAATGTCACGTGATCGGATTTGCGCTATGCCCCTAAAAAATGCAAGGAACAGCGCCATCAACGTGGGAGCAGAAACATGTACGACACAAACGTATGACTAGAAACAATCCCTGGCGTCTTACTGACGTATAGTGGTTTGTGTTGAGGCTCGAAATTGAAAAAAAAAAGAAAAGAATTAAACCTAGCCTCCACGTTCTCTTCTAATATTCAACGTATAGCAATATTAACAACAAAAAAGTTCTGAAGCAATAATTTATCAGTTCTACCTAATTTAGCGTCTATCCTTAGTGTATCTTAATACTTTCCGGTACTTTTCCTTATTTCATTGGCTCATTACTTCTTACGGTTGTAATTAAATATCGAACGCCTCGTTTCGCCTTATTTCCTCCCTCCACATGAACAGAAGTCATGTACAACGCGTAGAATGTCTGCGAAACTTGGCGAACTAGTGTGGTTAATCGCGCTTTTTATTCGGAACGCATCTGGGTTTCGAATATATCTCCCCGATAAAAAGTGCCTTTCAGAGCACGCTGCAAACAACAGGAATATTGCAACAGACAAATTTCTGGCTGAATTGCGATACACGTTAGTAATGGCAGTAATCGTCATTTTAACGGCTGCTGAAGCACGTTTATGCTAGTAGTAACTCTACAATTGTCCTTAACGAGATTCGCAGCATTTAGAGGAGCAAACCTAGACGAATCAAATGGGCCAAATGTAACCCGTCAGAACGCACAAATGATTAGGAGAAGTTCGAACGAGTTATAATCTTCAAGCTATTGTTGTGGGAAGAAGCCATGCACTGTGTTCGCAAAAAAAATGAAATCCAGCCTGTTTACTTTATGACGACTTTCTCAAACCTTGCAGGGAAGTGTTAGGATATAAAGACAAAGCAAGAATGCGGAAGGCGCAATTTCGAGCTGAAACTCCTAATGGGGGAGTTGTGCAGGGCTGCTAAATTACCAAACGTGGGCAAAAAGAAATGATTGCATAAAGGTGAAATTTACTGGGAGCCTCAATTACAGAGCGTACAATTTACGTGTGTATTAATTTCGTTACAAAACTATATGAATTGGAATTAAGACAGCAGACTCTATTGGGTGTAAATGGTGGAACGGAGGCTGCCAGAACCTAATAATATAGTTTATTCGCATGACCCCGAAGCAGTTATGAGATATCTGGCGAAATATAATTCACAGTAAGCCTTGTACTGGTTTGTGCGATGTTTGTTGGAGTGGACATTGGCAGCAGCGATCGAGAAATCTTCCTTTCATTACATGTAGAAGAGGAAAACCTAAATAGAGCCGCCTCTTTCACTGGTAAGGTGACGGGCCAGAACACGAAGAAGGCGCAGATCTTTCTAATGCGCAGATGTTAGGCTGGCGTTAGCCAATCATCGCAACTGCTGCCGCGATCGCCATCTCCAGGATCAGCGCTCTCTACTGCTGCAGCATCGGCCGAGCAGTTGAGATGTAAAATCGCGGACTGCCAGTCTGTTGGTCGTAAGCTGGAATCCTCGCGACGCAATGAAAATTTCGCTATATTTTAAATTTAAGCATTCTAGCTCCGACAACCACGGAAATCAAGAAGACAAAGGGAGGGAGCCCATAACAACTATCGCTGACAACGGTTTGGTCAAACGAAATGTTGATATAGAAGTAATACACTCTGAAGAAAAGCATTTCAGACTAAGAGTTTGTTAAAATGCCATAAAACACACACCGGCAGCTTGCTATAAGAGCTAAACGTAAGAACATACTCCATTCTACAAGCCACCACGAATTGTCGTCGCAAACATGGTGCTACAGGGCGTTTAAGACATTGCTTTTGGGACATCGAGGAACGATTATCATAAAGCGGGCATTTATACAATGCTTAACCTTGCAGAAGCCTAGCCGCGAGGCAACACTAACTCAGGCGCACAATGTCTCTGCGACAACAACGCAATAGAAAATTCCTGACGTGTCTGTAGCGCGAAATGTAGCAACAACGTATTATTTACAATCCCTGAAATTATTGCTGCCATAGAATGGTACAACCGATTAAGTGGCTTAGTGGTTATGCCATTCCTTCTGCTGTGCGCGAGGGATTGGGTTCGATTACCAGAGGGTGCGGTGGCATGTTCATGAGAGCGGACGGCTACAACGTTCATATACCATGCTTTTTGTGCACGCCAAAGAACCTGAACTGACCAAAGTTTATCCGGTGCTCTCCACTAGGATGTGACTCGCAGTCGCCTGGGCAGCAACGGGACGTCAACTTCCCACGATGTATCATTAGGATTGCATCTTCTGCTCTAATCGAACTGCTAAAAAAGAATGAACTACAGATTGTTTGACACCGCAGTATAGCATCATACTGGAAGTGCCAAAAAAAGCCCTGTTTTGCATTATCATTACGCGTTGCTTCCCGAAATGTATTTTCGACGCGCTGTACAAAAGGGTCCGGGTGTCTGGAAACTAGGTTTAGCGGGCCACAATGGTTTTCGCGGAACGCGCCGAGCCAAGAAATCAGGCCCTTCAAAAGGAAAGAAAAAAAGAAACAAAATAGCATACGGGGTAATCAGAAAGACGAACTCAGAATGCCTAATTCGAAGGCGTTCGCCACGCGACGAATTTCCTCGCTGGAAACGAATAAAATCAGCAGAGACGAATGTTCAGTCGCGGTACCCGGAAGAGCAAACTCAGCAGGGAATCCAATAAGTGACTCCGCTGTGGGCTGGGCAAGAATTAAAATGAATCGGCGCGGTGACGCGAGGGAAGCGAGGGAAGACAAAAGCATTAGTGTCGGCGGCTAGCCTCTAATTACGCGCGCAATTTGCATTCTTTCGCTTGCCAGGCGTGCCGCAAGATGTCGATTTGCCTTTGTGGGACAGTGGCACATTTGTGGCCGGTTAATGGCGCTTCGCTCGCTGCTGAAGGAAAGCTATAGCATTGAAACCGACGAAACACTGAAAGCTTCGTTCCTCCCATCCTATTGTCGCTCAGCTGTCGAGGCACGGACGTTGAAGGTTCAAGATTCTAATTTTCTATATAAACTGTGGTTATCCAGTTAATGCACGCTTTACGCTAGACCCTCCATCTGCAGTGGTTTCACGAAAGCATAGTGTTGATGCGTTCCGAAAAGCTATTTGTCGATGGCACGAATTAGCATTTTCGCACGAGCTTTTAAGTACAGAGCGATGTGTAAGAGCGCAAATATAACGTGAATTTCTGTCTTTGCTAGCTTTGAATTGCTAGTGACAGGAAAACGACGACTTTCTCTTTTCCTCGTGAGGAAAAGAGAAAGTGCAGAAGCGGATCATTAAATGCTATACAACTAATGGCGATGCATGCGATTGTGTTTACTCTCATTTCATTCTACGCGTTTCCTACGGTAAAGTTTAGGTTTAGCCCCACAAAGGTCACAACTTTAACGCATTTTGTTATGGTTTGTTCAGTTCACTGCTGAGAAGCTATGCCTAAATGCAAGTACAAAATCAGTCAGACGCACAGTGTGAGGCGTATGCCACAAGGACGAAGCAATGTATTATGCTTGTCGATGGAATAGTACCGATGACAGGCGTATGCACAAAGTAGAGCACAAACCTAGCTACATTTATTGATCCTGCTCCGCTTGTGTTATAGTGGAACATACCTATTCTCAACAATTGGCCCAGTTTAAGAACATACTCAGTGGCACGTACCAAATGCCTAGATCAAAGAAAAACAAGTAAGCGAAAGAATTCGTTCAATATATTGGGTTACTAAATCAAGACGTAAGCCTGCTTTGAATATACTAATGAGGTAGATCCACGTACTAAGGTTTTATGTATAAACTCATTTTTTCATTACGATGAACAGAAGGTGCACTTTTTATCACTATTTCATCGGTCAGCATGCAGGAGTTATGTGACTTCATTTGCTGATGACGCATTAGGCGCACATATCATCTTCGCATGTGTGTTTATAAATATATTAGCAGAGTTACCCCAACTCGGCAACACACAGCAGCCAGCTGCATCAGCCTCATCACACTCGAAAGGATAGACAAAAAAGCTTCGCATAAAAAAAAAACAAGGAAGTAATGGGGCTGGTGTCGTTAGATGCATGAGTGACATTAAAAAATATATAGATAGACAATATGGTAGACTACAACAGACGAAGTAAAACTAGTATGGCAGAGGCAGTCCAGGGGTCTCTTTACGCCACCCCGTTTCAGAGGGAATGCCAATAGAATTGATCATCATCATCATCATCATTATCATCATCATCATCTTCATCATCATCATCAGGACCATTGCATCAACTGGGGCCCCTGTAATTTACCTGAAGTACTCGGTAAAAAAGTGGTTCGGCGCTCAAATATGCGTTCCTATCTAATGTGACTGAGCACAGCGGCTGCTTTCTTGATCATTTTCGTGTGAGGCCATAATAATTACGGTGTGCCAGTGTAAAGAATCAGGGCGGTCAACTTTATTACGGCGCATAGCGGATGTTCGAGAGTGCGGACAAAAGCATAGGGCCGCAGAAAAACAAATGTAGAGAGATGACGGCGCTAGAAGCTGGCAAAACCTTCCTTCGTTCCACAGCTAAATGTGTTCAGAATTTGGTAAAATGACAAAGGGAGCTTCTGATAAGGCTTGACTCTTCGAACTTTAGCGTTTCAGCCAAAGCGTGCGGCAGCTCTGACGCAAGTTAAGTTATTCATTTACGATGGGAAGCTCGTCGGAGACCCTCCCAAAGGAAGCTGCTCCATTAAAGAACCAGGATAACATGCAAAAACAACATCACAACCTCTTCCTATTCAGTTCAAGCCGCACGCGTTGCGCCCCTTGAAAGGTTGCCTTGTGTGGCGGCACTTTTCCTCTTTTGCATACAATTAAACAACTCGAGCAACTAAATTCATTCTTGACGCTGAATTTGCAAAGTCTGTGTTGTCTTTTGTGCGCACTCGAAGAAATGAGGTCCTTGAATAGTCCCCATGGTTCAAGAGTTCTGAAAGAGATTCGCACGCGTGTTCACGAAGAGTCTGCTCGCCCGTCGTGAACGCATTACCAGCTGTCGCGGAAACAGCCTGGAGTGCTTTAAAAAATGTTTGTGAGTTTTATCGCAGGTCGCTGGAACCTTTGAAGCAACTAACGACAGCTTGATGAAATATTCACACCCTAAAAATATAAAACATTTGGCTCTTAAAGAAAGCGTTGTGCTCAGTCGGGCCGAATCTATGCAATAATTTTTGCTGTATGAGTTTGCTTACTCGAACGTAGAAATTTAGCTATGATGGTGGTGGTTTACTTTTTTTCTTTCATTAGGCGTTAAGCTTTCGCAACTTTCGGTTGCGAAAGCTTAACGATGAGTTGTTTTTTTTCCTTGCTGTGCAACGATATGACTAAGACTTCTAATCAGGCCTTTGTATCAATATCATTTACTGCTTCTCACTGCTATCTTGATTTATTTGGCTTAATTACTAGGCCTACTTTTAAGTTTCCTTGACAGTTGCCCTGTGATCACGTTCACTGTATCATTTCTTCACTCTAGTGTCAATATCATACTGTTCAGATGGCGGCCTCATGACTAGACAAAAATAGCGATCAGACGAGAGCCAACGTGACGCAAGAGCTAGTAAATGTGTTCATCTTGAATCCAAGAGCGTGCTATAGCATGAGGCACTGCAAACGTACGATGTCGGTAACTTGATGGGAAAACAATTACGTTTTCTGTGGGATTACCGCTGTTGTGATACTCTCGCTTCAAAACTATGACTTCTAAAACCTCGTTTTATGTCTAAAGACTACGCGTGTATGGTCTAGTAACGGCCGCCGTAATAAACGTTCGCGCGTAGGCGAATTTGGTCTTGGCCATGAATTCGAATTTGCATTGCGTAGAGTCCTAACACGACACAAGATAAGATTCTACGTTAAGCTAAACTATCGTGCACGAGAAGATGCTCATCATCTTACGTGTGTGACCATGTTTTCTTTGCGTGTGTCTCGTTACAACTATTCTGCGCAATTCGCATCCCTCGTGGTCGATGTGAGTGGCAGGATGGAAGGAAATGTAGTTGGCTTCAAATCAACCGAATTTCGCAGTGACTCTTACCCAAAGTGAGAACGTGTAACAGCAACATGAGTCGAGCACTAAACCACCTCTGGTGCGGGCAGCTACTACGGCAGCTACTGCGGGTGCACCTGAAAACAGATGATTTGGAGAGTACTGCTGTATTATTTCACGTGGCGCTCATTAGAGGTTGCCTGTACTTTCGGCCACGTGTTTCGTTCAGCGTTCATTGGGTGTTGGTGGTACCGCTGTGGGTGAGGTCCCCTTTCTGCTTCATCCAGCACAATGCTCGTCTGACAGTGCTGCAGTAAGGAATGCACAGAGAAACGTAACATCCTCGAATATAGAATATGTCTATACCATAAAAGTCTGCTTATGATCTCTAGTAGTTGCGTGCAATGTTGTGCACATAGTTTAAACACTGTGCACGGAGAGCGTTTCTGCTGATGTCTCTGTCCAGGGACTAATGAACTGCACAGTAGTACATGGCAATACAAGCAGCACAGCGCTGAAGACGGGGACGCAGAAAGAAGGAGCAAGATGCACGGCACTTTCTGTATTCTTCCTATGTCCCTGTTTCCCACGGAGTGATTGTTTGCCAACTCGCCCGTGCGTCTAAGTCTTGCACAACACAATAGTTAATGTCATTCAATAAACAGCTTTTTTTCTTTGTCGTTACTAAACAATATCTCGAACTGATCATCAGTTCAAAGCAGATATTCAATCTTGCCGTACAAATGCACATGAGGACCCTTTTATTCCGAGAACTGCTAGTGAATGGAACCACTTTCGCATCTCTGCTAGGATCAAAATGCCGTCACAAACTTAAGAAATGTTGGGCAGAGACTAGTGCGCACGCACAAATTATGCTCGTCTGTGTGATGTACCGCAGACGTGTAAAAATAATTTTTAGTTTCCCTGAGCGCGATGTATTGAAAGTCATAGCGAGATTTAGCGTTGCGCTGAAGGTGTTTGAGAACACTAGCGTGATGAGGACCGTGCGAGTGATGTTTCAGACGTGGGTCCTAGAGGTCGCATGAAACGAGACCGAAAGAAAGCCGTCGGTGTTTCTCAGCGCACAAAGAAAGGAATACAAGAGCTTAGCTTGACGATTACTGTACCGTCCGCTCAGACCATTGTATGCACCATGATATGGTGTACACAAAGCTACTCACCAGGAACGCTAGTTTGTGTGCGCACAATGCTCATACCATCAGCAGAACGTAACGGTGCGTTCACTTGGCTTCGTCGCTATTGGAGCCAAGCACACTATGCATCTCTACTGGAGCCTTTCAAACCCTTCTCACGCGCGCCGCACATGCGCCGTCAATAGTAGGACGGCATGACGTCGCCAACGGCAATGGTGCAAATGGGACGTTACTACTGAGGATCCTTTAGAATTCACGTAAACCTGAGTGCACGATTACTTTTTTTACAGCGAAGCTGTTTCAGCGGACACTGTGCCGTCGTTCGTTCGCTTAAACCCACGTGAACTAGCGGGAGAGGGGAGGAAAAGAAGAGCTCAATCCTGTGAGAATGCTGTGAGAGGGTGCAGATGGAAAGGAGGAAGGGTAGTGGTTTGCCGTAAGTCGCGCTGTCCAGTACTCGCGTTGGACGGGCAGAGCGTGAGGCGCACCAACGAATGGGGGTGTACGAAAAAAAATAGTTCAACGGAGGAGTGGGGTGCGAGAGGAGTTCGCGTTAGCGTTGGTTGTATATAGGGAGCTTTGGTCAAGGACTCTTGTCTGGGAACGTCGTAGAAAAGCGTGAGTCACGCGCTAGGAACGCCGTCGCCCGTGGGCGGCGACGTGTCTCATCCCCGGCAACGCGTTAGGAACGCCGTAGACCGTGGATGCCGACGCGTCCCATTCCCCGCAATTAGCCCCTTTCACAGCTTCGCTGTTCCACCATCTTCACGAAGTGGAAGGAGTTTCGATTTTTTTTTCTGACGGAGGAAAATGTGTGCTGGGTTGGCCCTTACACTTCAGACACCTGGGCCTTGGGTTCAAGACCTGGAGACCCAGTGAACAGTCCAATGTATGCTGCTCCCGCTACTACAGCGGACATTCAGCACCCGCTGGGCCTCGGCCCAGCGATGAGGGATACTTCAGAAGATATACTAAGAGCTGCCAAGCTACGAGCGGATTGGACAGACTGTGATAGGCGTTTACTCATGGACAATGAATACTCTAATCCATTACTGCAGTTTATGCATGAAGAACGCCTCCACGCTTTCATTTAACTACGCATCTATGCAGCAGTTCAAGTTGCACGTAAAAAAAGAAACGACTCGCGCATCCTAATATGGCTGCTGTAGACAGCGATCAGTCCTGCAAGTTTGTGCTCTGCAGCACCCTTGTGGGAGCTTACAGCAACAGTGTGCTCTGTTCAGGCGATGCTCATATATTTCTATTTCTTTCATTTACAGGTCAGCAACAGTCTGCTGCGTTCAGGTGTGATGCTCATATATTTCTATTTCTTTCCGTTTCTACAGGTCAGCCGCTGACCCCCGGTGCACTCTCTGCGCTCTACACTTTTCCAGTAGCAGAATGCAGTCGCAGCTGGTCGCCCTCACTTTAGTAGTCATTTTCCTTGTGGGAACAGTGCTGTCTGTGCCCTACAACAACTACGGTGAGAACACTTGATCTTCCACGGAGTAGCTTCTGAATGTTCACAAACTATGTGACCGAAGCGCTGACTAGCAAATTCAGCTGCAGGATCTGCTTTGCTTTTCAGCAATTTCTTTGAAGCTCCTTCACATCTCTTCCTACTTTACTGAGTAATATCGAGTTTATAGTCAGAGTGGCATCGCATGACAGACAATGTGTTGGAAGTTCAAAAGTTTTATGCCAGGTCAATGACCGCTGGTTATAAGATTAGGCAGCGAACTTCGACGCTTACACATACATGTGGTGAGGTTTTGCGGGCTAAACACGTTTCATATTAAAGGGGGCCCTGCAACAAAGCTATAGACATACAACAGCATTTTCAGTGTCATCAGACATACAAGGGATAAGAATCTCCTACAAGTAACTTGCCAAGCATTTCCATTCCTTCTAAGTAAAGCAGTACATGCAGTGCTATTTTTACAAATGACTGCTCAGAAGAGTGAAGCGAAGAATATTTTGATAGAAAAAAAGCAGTGACGTCATCCGGAGCAGCTATTTCTCCGGCCTTCTACTGTGCATAAGGGAAGAGGGAAATAGGAAGGAGAGGAAAATGATATGTTAAACAATAGTAGGGAACTGATCTTATTTTTCACGTGGCCCCCATACACTGACTTTGTATTTTGTGTGTTCTTTTGTCCACAGATGACACCCTCTTAGATGAATACAAGCAGCGACTCGAGAACTACTTGATGTCTGCTGATAAGTAAGTGCCTTTGTTGTTTATTTATTTCAGAGACAATAACAATATAATATTGTCTCCTGACAGCATGCAGGCGTTCACATCGTTGCGTTATGTGTTTTTCATAGGTGCTATTATCTTCAATTCGTATATTTAGTGATACTTCAGATAATGCAGAATTCTGAGATAACGCCCCCTCTTAGCTAAAAGAAGCCACCTGCGTCAGTCCTGTAAAACCAATTTCTTACGAAGTTCTTGGAAATAATCGAGTTTGTTATGTCAGCATGAAATAAATAAAAATGTGCAGAAATTTCACTGTAGTCGCTGGTTGCTGAAGTAAGAAATTATGAGGACGAAAGCTATTAAACTTCACTGGAACTGATGATGAAAGGAATTTCAGGAAGCTTCTCAAACATACATTTTAAGATAAAACTCGGGGTTGATCATGTACCTTCATTCCGTATTGGGTACATTTTCTATAACCTGGCTCGAGCAAGTAATGAAGCAAATATTTCCGAATAATAACTCAGATGCTGTAAAAAACAAGAGCTTGACATGGACCTCCAATCAACACACCAAAAAAATTAGATGAAGCGCCCCCTGACATTCAAGGTTTTTTTTTGTGCTCGGTAAACAACATCGCTTTTTTGGGGGGGAACTTGAATGGGTGGCAAAAAAAAAAGTGTGGCGTAGGTCTGGGCTCAATCAACCTCCTTTGATCACCTAAGTTCAAAAAAGGCGAGCAAAGGAGGGCATAAAACGCCGCTGTTCTTCAATTTCCGGGGTAATTCCAGACTGAAAATGCAATATCGAAACCTCCTACTTCTGGCGCTTGATGATACTTGGTGGTACGGGTTACGTGTGTTGAGCACTGAGTTGAAAATACTGCGCTACATGGCGATCAAAAAGGAAATCAAGAACTTTCTTTTCAAAATTTTAGACGTTAAAATAGAACAACACCACAATGTTGTTGGAAGTGGAAAAAGAATGCAAGCAAAGTGACATTTTCGTCTTTTGTAGACAAATATAACATTTCTATACGCACTAAGGAACAGATGAAACTGAATCATTTCTGACAATAGTTGCACTTGTTTGGAAAGTAATATTATTCTTTGTGATCGTATATTCGGGAGTATTTCGCGTGAAGCGCCATGAAAGTGGTATTTACTTGCTTACGATGAACACAACAGCATAAAGATATTGCTCTCCTGAAAAACGGCAGCCCCAATATAAAGAAAATGAGAATTCCCTCATCATTACGACTTCTTTGAATAGAATTTAGAAAACCTCACTCGCGGCAAAATTGCTGAACCCAATTTTTATATGATTTCATTGATGGTTGTGCGCGAAAATGCGTCAAAGGTACTTTCCGCTTCCTGAATATAATTTATAAATGCGCACATTACTGATTTTCTTCCAAGCTTAAGGATGTCTCAAAACGTACTATTTCTTTGCATTCATGCAGAGAACTTCTGCAAGGATATTGCATTTTGCATAGTGGTGAATTGGAGCGCAGATATACATAATGACCGCAAAGACGAGACGACAAGCGAGCGCTCGTCTGTCATCTTATCTTTACTATAAATTAGTATATCCGTTCATTAATTTACCACTATACCATGCCAAAAAGCCCAAACAGCCACATTACTGCATTTTTCCAGATAGGAAATGCAGCTTGCACTTTGAAGAGTGCGAAGACATTACCGTGGCCTCAGAGAATGGTGACAGAGTTTGAAGTGAAGTAAACTTGAAGGCTTTAGCCAATATTGGTGGAAATCGTGGTCAAATAACGTCTGTGCAACGAATGCTGTGACAAAACGTCGGCAACAGCAATAACCAAAAAGAACGTTTAGAAAGAAAGGCGCATCACGCACTGGGGACAGTTCCATGATTTATGCGCGAATAATGAACATAATGTTACGGGAAGGAAGAAACGTTTCATTCATTTTTTCATTGAATTGATTTTTACAAATGAATTAAAGAACCTCACCAGGATTTGTGATAAGTGCTCCTCCGTAATCAGCATTCGCGTCACTGTCCCATTTCACTCACGATAAGTTGTCATTTAAAAGATGCGCTTTCCGCGGCTCCTTTTTTCAAGGAGCTGGGTTAGTCATAGTGAAATACCATAATGTCATGCAGAACGTGTGAGTCTCTAATATCTTATGACAGTGATCTCGTATTATTGTGGAACACATTGGATATGCCAAGAAATGCGCAAGAGAATTCTGCCTAGATGCTGCAGGTGTTTGGCTGGCCATATCTTGAACATGCCAGTCCAGGTGATACAGGTGATTCACAAAATGACCTAGCACATAGGCAAGCGACAAACACAAGGCACACGAAGAACAAGCGCAGGATGGTAATAGACAAAGCTACAACTTATGTGCAACGACCCACACGATTGTTCTGCCACAATGGCTGCATCCACTTTAAAGCAAAGCGACAGCGAAGAGTTTCTCGAAGAGCGCCATTTTCTCTGCAGACGCAGCTGCATCCGACGGGGTGCAACCTGTGATGGCCGACCCAACGACTGCTGCAACCAGTCGGCTTGCCGCTGCAACCTCTGGGGCACCAACTGTCGTTGCCAGAGGGCCGGCCTCTTCCAGTCGCTGGGCAAGAAGTGAGCAGGCCAACCCGGCTAACAGCGGTCCACGTCGGTCCGGCAAAAACAACAACAACGCCGTCGTCTCTGTTCTCCGGTGTGGATGTAAAAAAAAAAGAGCTTTGTGTTGTCTTCACAAATGTCGTTCGCTGTCGTACATTGTTGAGTGCGCAACTGGCAGTCTAGTTTGTGTACCGGACGAACAAATCATGTGGGGTTGAAAGCGGGACAACCCAAAATGCGGGGAAAGTCCTTATTTAATGCTGGTTTCGTGAACTTAGTTTTCCTTCTTTGGTAGTCAACCAAAGCATCAGATTTTGATGCTAGTAATGACAACAGAAACGCTTTGCTTTGTTCACTTTAAGATTCTGTCATTGAAGCCGATGGTGACATAGCTGTTTATATATTTTCTCCATTGTACAAGCAAACTGCTGTTTATTCCAGAAACAACACATCGTTCTGCATGTTTGTAGAGCCACTGACACAGTGTCATGGCGCCCAGAAACGCGTTTGCCGGTTTAGACGCAGAAGATTTGAAACATTGTCGTTCATGCCCAGGCTGACACAGGACGGAAAAAAGGCATGCGTGTGAATAAAACATGACGTATTATATTTGTTGTTTATCATGTCAAAAGTGAAAGGCTGTAAACTTTATGTATGTATCATCTATATCGTAAGCGATGTGTTCACCTGTGTTCGGGAAACTATAGAGATTATATGAATGTCACTCAAAGATTTCAACCAAGGGTGTATTGTTGGCTTTACTACCTAACAACGTTGTTGTCAGTTAGTGATTCACTGTGATCTCGATGTCGTTGATTGTTGTTCGTGGGAAGGAAATGGTATCCTCATGCTGATGTGACTGTTGCGAGACAGCTGCCTGGCATCCTTCTTCTTGAAGTTGTTGGTATCAATTCGAATGGTCGTTGCTCGCATTTCAAATATGTGAATTAACTGTTATTTTGCTTGGATGCGTAACACGCCCTGTAAGTATCTTCTAAATGACCATCACACCCGTTGAATTATTGGGAGTGATACTGAAAATGGGAGTCACCCCGTAGAGATACGTCCTTGACGCCGTTCAATACGAATATTACTGTCACTTAAGGTCTCATGAAATATGAAAATTCTCGAATACTTTGGCTATCCAGGCTTCTGCGGAATGACATCTTGGAAGCTCCATGGACATCGCTTTGCTGAACCGTAGATTTACGTGACGATAGCAGCAACCTAGCACATGGCATAAATTCTCACGACATTGCAGTTTTTTCCGTGCTAAGTGTTTGCACCTACCTCTGTCAAAATATGCCCAAATGGTTCGGCAAATTCCTTCTTTTCCTGCATGTGTGTTATTTCCGCGCTTTACCGGCATTGTTCGACTGGCGTATAGAAAGAACTGGAGTGTATCTTTCTCCTTGAAACATGTCTGTAAAGAACCAACGACAACGCCAAGTAACTCTTTGGTGTCGCCCTTTCAATGCAATTCGCAGAACACCTTCAGAAAATATTGTGGTTTGCAAAGAAATTGTATAGTTCTTCTCCACGACCCAACTTTTGTACAGTTTTATCTCCCGTCCTGGCAAAAGAATCAGTTTGAACGTGATCTACACATAGGAACAAAAGAATCCTCTGTTCCCTTACAGAATGTGAAAAGAAAAAAGATTCGGGTATTGAGGAGGTAATTAGGTCTACTGTGGCTGGCAGTGAATGAGCGTTTCTCGCATATAGGTTGTTCGTGCAATAGGGCTTCCTGGGCCACGATCGTCTGTGGCTTCCTTAGAAAACAAAAACAAAAAAGGGTGACAAACGACTCCCCGGGTTCGAGCAGCTTGAACGTTGCTTCGAAACGACACGACTTAAGCAAAGGCTCTCGACCTGAATGTGTGATACTTAGATGTACCTCTATCCCATTCCTCCAGCACATATTGCCGTCTCCATCCCCTATGCGTGATTCACAACAGCGCCGTGTTGTTAAACCGTACTGCATGTGCAGCTCGTGGGTTTCAAACCGACACAATAGTGTTCCCCTTGTATACGTTACTTTTCTCTCTGTTCATCTCTTTTTTGTAGTGATGAGTTGTGCGTGAATAAAGTGGGAATATATTTTCGAGTCCTTTATGTGGCCCGAAGAAGAATGATTTCACAGGTGTCTCAAGGTGGCTTTCCCCACGATAAAACGAGCCGTATGTTTTGGCTTTTCCACAAGACGTCACGCTCCAGTGAAAGAGCGTGTATGAACTTGACAGGTGACTGAAAATCACTTATCGCTTCGCGTGACTGTCCACTTCAAGAATGCAAATAGCACTTTGCATACAAGACATGCTTGTCCAAAAATACGCCGAGAGATTGTAGTAGGGCCCAATTTTCAATCACTTTTACTGATGGTTTGAATGCATTTAGACGTAAAGTTGAGCTCCACGCCTTACTGAAGAGACAGGCATTGCGAGTGTATCTTTGGTAGACATGGTAGAATTGCTCAAACGTTGTTGAACACGTGATGTCACTGCAGCGAAGGTTTTGACAAGGAAAATTGTTTTCTCCATGACGAAGGCAGGACTCCTTTTCGAAACGTTGGCTCCTGCGACATTTCTTGTTTGGCCACTAAGTTCAAGCCTTCTTCCTGTGAACGTCTCTTTTAACTGTTGAACTTTGAGGAGTGAAACGAGCGCTAATAGTAGTGCCAATGCTTGGGCAAGTTGGTGTATGTTGATGGCTGCAACAGTCCTAATAGGACAATAACCAAGAAAAAGTAGGGGACTGGTTTGAAAGAGAAGAATAAAGAGAGGGCTGGTTTGTGGTCGTTTTGTTATGAAGTGTGTAGTACGTTCGAAGTTTTTAGATGCCTAATTTGACCTGTTGTTTTTCGACAGCGATTATGTGTGCACGCTGATGGAATCTAGACGACGTATCACTTATTCTTTATACAGTGTGTTTCAGCGAACACTTTTCAAAATATTTAAAGGTTGCCGGTGGCAGATAGCACAATTCTAGTTCACGAGCTGGTCTACTGGACGAAGCGGACGTTACTTTCCCCGAAAAATGTAAATGCATAATTGACTAATTAAGCAAAAATACGTAGAATTTTCTGAGGGAGTTATACTGAATGATGCCAAGCATTTCGTAGTAACGACGAAGTGTTGAGTGCTCACACTTTAAACTGATGGTAATCCTAGCAATGCTCAGCTGCTGCGGTCGTCTTGGCGCATTACGGTAATTGCGACAGCGCTACGGCGACAAGAACTGCTCCGGAACGCGGCGCAATCTCAACTGATGAGGTAAGCAAACTACTGCATGTGGCGGCTCCAGGTGCGCTTATGACGTTTTTATCCGAAGCCACGGCTGCTCCGCAGTTCTGGCTTAATAATCGTGTGTCTATTGCGTGCCTGTTTGCACACGTCACGTGGTCACAAAGACGCGCTCGTGCCACAGCTCGCGCGTTCGTCGTCGTCTTCATCAACAGCTGGCTCCGATGCCGCTGATCATGCCAGGATTCCCATACTGCCCCTTGCGTTCGTACCACTGCTTGCGCGTTCGTCGTCGTCTTCTTCCACAGTTAGCGAAAACATTGCTGCTGGCTCTACCTTGAAAGCGAGTGTCTTACGCCTAGGACGGACAGACGCTCGGACAGTATTCTCGTTGGGTAACCATAGAAATGCTTACGCATTTAAAATTCACTAGTTATGTTTTTACCCTTATGACCCATATTGCAATATACAAATTTTAGCCGTCGAGTTCGCAAGGCGGATCCACTTGGAACGAATTCTCAGGATGACACCAGTTTGGAGATATTAATTCCCGAGCTTTGCGCAGAAATGCATTGGCGCTTGAGTTACTTTCATGCTTCAATGCATAAAACGACGCTTTGTTAAGAAAGTAACTGGAACGCCAATGCATTTCTCTGCGACGTTCGGGAAATATCAAGATGACACCAGTTCTGCGATAATAATTCGTTGCAAGTGAATCCGCTTTGAAAACTGCGCGGCTCTAATTTGTAAATTGCAATATGGACCAGAAGGTAATTAGTTAACAACTTAATTACTAAATTTTTCTTATTTAGCCAATTATGCATTTCAATTTCTTTGTGGGAGTAATGTGCGCCTCTTCGAGTAGACCAGCTCATGAACTAGAATTGTGCTATCTGCCACAGGCAACCTCTAAAAATATTTGAAAGTATTCGCTGAAACACCCTGTATACTGTCCGCTTTTCGTACAAATTCTTGCTTAAATTTGAACGCGAGAAGTACGAAACAAAAGCACACTGACGCGCGCATAGTCATAGGACACCATAGGCTAACTATCAACTCCTTATTTTTCGAGGAACTTGTGAATGCATATGTGGCCACATCGTACTGACAACAACACGCTCCTGAGTTTCTAGTCTATATAAGCAGTTGATACTTTGCAGATTGCATCTTGCGTTGGTGTAGACTTCACTTTGTTTATTTTATTAATTTCTGCCAGCTAAACTATTCATGTTTTAACCAACCAGCCAACTGTCCAATTTCCGCAATATTTCTCCCTTGGCAGTCCAAAATCAAACTAGAAAGAGAACAGAACGCTGCCGTGCTCCATCCCTTTCTTAGCCCTTGTCCTATTCGTGCTGTTGAAGCCATAGCTCATATGTCTAGCACACCGACTTGCCATATCCACTTTCACGGCTCCTAGCCAATCAAAGCGCTCTGAAATGCGTATGCCCGATATTCGTCTGTCTAGTATATAGAAACTGCTGCTTTGCTTTTAGTTACCTACGAGACCTTGTGCTGAAGTTTTTCACAGTGACTTCAGCGGGAAAACACAGAGCCTACAGAACCTGGTGAAAGCAATATGAGTGTGACTATAGAGGAGGGAAGGAACTAGAAGGGAGCAACACGCAACACGATTGAAGCCTAACGAATTGGCCCAAGACGTGATAATGTCTTGACGTGATAATACCGTAAACGGTAGGTTTTAGTGCACCCGCTCTGCAGACGGAGCTACGGCCGGTCAGCCGAAAGACTCGGAATTGATTGAAGACCACCGTGTAACAAAACATTCTCGACTAATACGCTGAGTCTCAGAGGTTACATGTTGGGCTGATACTGTGAGGGGCAAAGCGAGAGGAATGGTTTCACAGAGATTTTGCTTGCCAAGGCTGAATGCTTGACGCATTGCTCCCTTTATACCTTATTTCATTCCTCTATGTGTGATACACTGATGCTACGCACATTCGCCGTCACACCTTCGATAACTTATCGCGAGACAGTCTCAGTCGTGGCCTCGTGCTTGGGTGTCCGCCTCAGCTGCGGAAGACATGGGTTAAAAACCACTCTACCACCGGTTACCCATTGGCTATCCAAATGGGCACAGGGTGCCATCAGTCCAATAATCGGCTTTTTTCAGGGATGAACTGTTTTTGGGAAAGAGCCCACACGCCATTATAATCCCACCGATGCCTGAGATTTCAAGTTGTCAAAGCGTGAATTCTCCGCATAACGGGGCTTGTTTGCAATGGAGATCAGAAGCGAGAACATTCAACAGCTCAGCAAAATTCGGTTCAAAATACAGACGAGTGATGAAACAAACGCATAGTTTCGAATGTCAATCTAGGTTTCTGTTAAAGAGCCCGTTGGTCAAAATTGATCCGAAGCTGCTGGCTATGACGTGCTTCAAATGAGATTGTCGTTGTAAGACGCAAAGCTCCTGAATTTCATTTTTTGAGCTTTATTGTGATCTCCGTTCCTTGGCATGCTTATTTTCGCGTGTCGGAGATGTTGAAGTAATACAGTCATGCGCCTTCTACAGCGAAATTACCTGTATAACGAAGGAGTAGTTCTGTCCCGATTCTGTTGTGAGCTGTGCGGTACGTGGCCTTTACAACAAAATAACCTTTATAACGAATGATTTTAGTGGTACCAAGCACTTCGTTATAAAAGTGAACATGAAAGTATCGCGGCACCTGCTGGCTGGTGTAAGGTGCCTTTTAAATGAACGGTTTGTCACCTCACTTGGCTTACTATTTTGACACTAATACCCGTGACTGCTTGCCTGAAAAGGCTTTTGTGTCAGCGTAGGACGCATAGCGATGGGCAGAGTGCTGTCAGCGCCATAGCGAATGACCGGAGACTCAAGAGGACAGCGATGATGAATTGCTATGTCCCACTACAGCACTAGAAATAAACGAAGTGCACTGGACAGACGATAGCACGTGCGTTGGCACATGCAGCACCAGCTATGATGTCAGCCACTACCGCGCCAAAAAACCCGAAGGCATATATTATCGCGAACAAGAGAAAGGCCATCTGGACAATGAAGATACTAGCATCAATAGTTGTAAAATTCCGTTGACCAATTCTACACGTCAGCGGACGGTGTCTTGTACTCCGAGTAACGGTTGATTCCATGCTGAAGTTTTATTCCCACATTTGATTATGGCCCTTCCACAACAACAAATTTAAATGTGCAATGAATGGTTTGAATTGCTTTTTATTGTTAGAGGTTTATTTTTGTCTAGGAAGTTTGATTACACGTGTTTCATGCTGTGAGTTTACTGTAGGTGCAAAAACCTAAACTGGCATGTTTATTGCCTCTGCTTGCTCTGACAACGCTACAATATGCGGATATTTCAGAGGCTTGATAGCTGTGAAAACAGCACGTTTTGTGGTGTAATTACCCTTAAGGTCTCGTCGGGGAGCTACAAAAGGACTAGGAAAGCCGGCTACCGATGTGTCTTGCCTATATGGGCGTGCTTAGTAAAATATCAGAGGAAACTGGTTGCTTAAGACAAGCAATATACGTCTCAGTTTGTCTCTTTAGTGCGACCTTCCAACTTGCTGGAAAACTAGGAGCAATGCTATAAAACGTGCAAATAACCGCATCTCTGGTTATTCTCTGTTCTACAACAGTCAACAAACAGGCTATATTTACGAGCATTTGATGAGTCAATGTCCCGTTTTGCGCAGCAGTCGGTGACTTAGCATGAATGGTGGGGTGCGGTGTACTGCCAGCTCCGTCATGAACATTCCTAAGGAAAGTGCAAGACCTAGGACCAAGGAAAAGTATGCTCCCTGCATATCCTCGAGCCGGTAGGCGGCGGCTTCATCAGGATCTTCGGCGTAGCATCTTGACGCGTTGAATATGTATGGTTGCATTGGCCTAAATTGGAGCCCCATCTCGAATGCTCTCCTGAGGCTGAAAAAAAAGACAATTTTGGTGTAGTTATCATTGCTTCTTTTTATTTCATGTGTTGTATATGGGCCGCAATGACGACGGGCGAAAAAAAAAGGTAATTTGATGTATCATGCATCAAAGAAGCGAGCTCAGGTCCCATAACACGGGCTCCACAGAACAAAGCCCGTTCGATGTCAACAGCAAATATAGACAGATGACATTTCTTCTGAGCTTGCAAAGGTGCTGCATGTATTAGGTATCGTCATAAGGGCCTAGTTAAAGTCAATAATCGAGCATGAAAACAGCCTGCAAACATGACCGGACGGCAAGTCATATCCCCTGCAGACTCCTCTCTTACATTATGGTAATCAGTTTGGACTCCAACTCTAAATTGTAGTATCTCTTTGAGGCAATCATCCCTCAGGAAGTTTAAAAGCGCATTTGCGCTTAGCGCACAGGTGGCGCTAGCCCACGGGCTAACTACGCACAGTAGTCTATGGGTCGAGTACGTTCCTTCAATGTGAATCAGTTGCAAAACTACATTAAATGCGCCGTGTCCTTTCACTGGTTGCGCACAGAGTACAGTGGTGATCTTATATGTTTCAATTCGAACAGCGAGTATTTGTATTGGCGACATTAAGAGGGACATGGTGTAAACATGCTTTATTACACCTGTGGAAGCCACACGGCATTGAGAAATTATCAGACGGCATTCCATAGGTAAAAATAGGTCCATACAGCTGCTCCGAGTCAGTCTACTAAACACGCTGTCAGTGCCAGGCAAAGCAAGGCACAAGACCTGATATGTCGCACCTAGCGAAAGATGTCTCTGAGTCTACAGTTTTCAATTGGACAAAGAAAATGGGAAGGACACTTTGTTTGCTGTCACCCCGCTAGTAAGTAGTTCATTTCTGCTAAGCGAGCTGCTTATTAGTTTAAAGGAAATCGTATACCAATCTAGCCTTATGTAGTGTTATCAACTACCACAAATTTAACAGGGAAGCCGGCTTTTCTAATATCAATGCGCTCCCAGGGTGCGCCGTTACCTTACCATAAGTGTTAAACTGAGTACTATTGCATGTTCTCCGGAGTTACGACAGAACAAGGGCGTGGTAGGCCCTTTAGGGTGTGCCCACGAACACACAGCTATGATTGAGAGGACAAACACTCGAGCCATCTATCTTCAGTGTAGGTGTTTTCATTCAGCTAACCACAAATTTTGCGACTCCAAAATGACAACGTGTCAAAGCGTAGACTATAATTACGTTTATGCGCAGCAGCGTGGAGCGTTGTGCAATCTGTGAAGTTCTCATTTTCTTGCGCCGCGAGGCAGACAACCTCAAAATAAGGAGCAGTAAATGTGCCGTTCGTGCAGTTTTCTTGCTACTGTGCCTTAAACATGCTGGGCAGCTATGCAAATGACCAAGAGAAATTCACTGACTGCAGGTTCAACAGCGGCACTCCGCCTTAACTTAGGCGATGGCGCAATTCGCGGATGCTCGCTTTACAGTTTCACACAACTGCCTGATCAGTAAATCGAGAAGTGCCATATTTTTCGGCTTATAGTCCGACCCCGGTATATAGTCACGGGGGCCGATTCGGGCTTAAAATAATTATTTTCTTGGTTAGTCCCCTCTTTCTGTATAGTTCGCAGCGATGACCTTCCACAGAAATTACGTGATTTAGCTTGTAGGCAACCAGCAAGCAATACGCTTGCAATACTTATATTGTCAATCAGTAAAAGCCTGAGTCACTTATTACCTGCATATAGGAGCCAATAATAAAAGCCGTGAAAATCAATGTCGTTGGGGCTGCCAGAATAAGAAGGTCGAGAATGTCGTATTCGATTAACGGTTCCATGATGTCTGCATCGCGTTAAGAATCTTAATTACTTGCGTGTGGTGGACTACATTGAACTTCAAAAATGCTATGAAGGTGCAGCATTCACTCGCATATTGTCATGGTGTTTCCTATTTTGCGGTGTATAATTCATACACCCTAAGAACATTCCTAGCAGCCAGAAGGAGCCGGAACTATTGCTTGTGCACAACAAGGATCATTGAGGAGCTGATTTTGATTTGTGATTTACCACGGGAAACGTTCGCAGGGGCAGTCTGGCTTCGTCATCTTCAAGCGCGTCTCCGATCTTAAGAAGTAAAATTATGTATAGTCTGCACCCCGCGAAATTTTTACTTTTAAACTTGTATAACCCGTGTACAATGATGCGGAAAATGCAGTAATACTTAACACGGCATAAAACAGCATGAAGGTAACGGTTGAGATGAGTGTTTCTTATTTACTTTTTTTGTAACGCTGGAAAAATCAAGTCGCACAGGATGAATGAGACAACGGTGCTTCGTACAAATTTATGGTAGAACATTCTTGATTAGTAACTGTTACTCTCACATAAAATAAGAAACCATGTTGTTTCTTATGCTTTATATGTGTTGGCACCAAATTTAGACGCAATCCTAAAGGGAATCAAGGTTCAGATAAAATAAACAATCACAAACAAAACATATTTGTAAATATCGCGTACCACCATTTTACGAGGTTTCTTTAGAATAAAGACCTTATAGTTCAAGAAACACTGAGAACTGCAAGCGCTACTGGCGAGATTTAGGCGATCGTAATGGGAGCGATGAGTGTCAGACTGATCTGTGAAGTTTTGTGCGTAACTGAAATGCCTTGACGGAAACAGCAAGACAATGAATACTGCATGCTAAGCATTTAATTGGTGTTTTGATAATTAAAGCCTCGTGCAGCCGCATATAACGTAATAACGGAAAAGTAAGGACTATCATTTCTAGCGGATCAATAAAAGATTTGATTTTGTTATCAGAGGCCTTTCTTTCGTTGCACTGTAGATGTTTTCACAACTATAAACATCACCTATTCCGATTGTGTTTTTTTTTTTTTCGCTGCTGCAGAAACCAACCACACATCGCGTCTCTCCGTACCTGAGGCAAAGCGAACGCCGAGAACGTTGCAGATCGGACGCGAGAAGGGACACTATCGTCCTCAATCGTTGCCTCCGCGGCAAACCATCCGACACGCTCGCATTAATGGGCAAGGTCCCCGCTAAGCCACAGCGAGCGAGCTACACTTTCTCGCATTCTCGTGTACATCCCCACTAGAAGTTATACAGCCACTCCGCCACGCACAAAGAGGAATTCCTGAATGCATGTGCATAGGGCCGCCCAGCCTAAGGGGCGGCACATGGGGCCACCCAGGTCGCGCTGCACAAACGGGAATTCCTGCGCGGCGACACAATCGCTCAGGTATGGTGAAACGCCATTCCGCTTCTATAGAAACATATTGGATATGAAAGCGGTGCCCCTCAATTCCTGCCATTCTGCATAGCTCTTGGTTACGTACTGTGTCTTTATGGTCCGCTTGACGTCTGGCTTCAGGCCCCTCCTCAGCATCATGCCCACGGGCTGCAGGTACAGGCTCTGACGCGCCCGCCTGAAACTGCACTGGCCACGCCGGGCGTAGCGCACGGCCAGCGTGGCATCCTGGAAGTACCGCTCGTGCAGGACCACGTGACCTCCGCCCTCAACGCGGTCAAACACGTCATCCAGCACTGCTCCGGGAACAATGGAACCTTGGACAAGTACCACTTGGCGTTGAAGCTTTTTGAAGAAAGGAGTTTTTGGTTTCTGCATTGTAACAGAGAGAGAGAGATAGATGAATATAATAAAGAAAAAAGCGGGGAGGGTAACGAGACTAGATTATCTGTTTGGTTACCCTGAGCTGGGGGTTGGGAAAAGGTGAGAACAAAGCTTAAAGCAAGACAGAATGGAGACCGCTAGTGCGAACCTTACACAAGCGTGCAAGTCGTACAGTTGTAGATGTAGTGGTTCGCACAGACTGCTATTCAAAGAAAACGCAGCACCTCCAATGTTGATTCCTCTTTTGATTACTATCATTACTGCCACCTTGTCCGCAGTAATGATTGTGGATTACGAAGCATCACCCTCTTCCCGGGATGCCATTGCAGCAGCAAGTGTATCGAATACGTACATTACGCTTTGAGCTAAAGTAGCACGATGGTTCTTACGAGGGTCATGGAGATCGGTAAAAAAATTTGCTAACAAATACCTATGAAGTAATGCATCGATTATTGACCACCACCCAGTAACCTGATGAAACTTCAGCCAGGAACCGGTCCGCTCCGCTGTGTCTTTAGCCTTGCCCACTAGTGTAAGCTTCCCCAAATTTGTTCTGCAGTCAGCGAAATTTCTCCTACAATACGGTGTGAAACAAACGAATTATAAACAGTGTCATATATAGCAACGTAAAGTTCTGAATCCACTTCAATGGTTTTGTTTAAATGTCCCCTTATCGAAATTTCACGGAAGCCTACGTTATTCTACAGTCAATAGCAATGGTTTGATGTAGTAATAAAGCAGTAATAAAACCATCCGGCTTAATATTTAAGTTCTCTAAGCAGCCGCTTTGTAACCGTTGTCTGACGGTTTTCGTGTTGTAGTCTACTTTCTGAATCGCTCAACACAGCGCATGATCACTTCCATATTCCATCTCCCGAGTTTTTCTTTTCATTTTTGTTTTGTTTTTGCAAACATATATTTATTAAGGCTACTGTGAACAAGCTTAATTGATTATGTAAACTTTCCACGTCCTAATGAGTTAAACAAGTTTTACTTCACTTCCTGTAAACGAAAAGAAATTAAAAGCTGTGACCCAGTTTTCGGAACGAATTTGCATGCCACTAAAGCATTTGTGTGTGGCCTTGTCGATGCGTTCGAAGCGTACCGAAAAAATACGGATTCTTTTAAAAAGAATAACGCAAAATGCAGAGAATGGGTGTCGTTCATTAACGAGTGGATTATATCTTTCTACTTCATAGACAAATATAGCAGAACATATCAAAAGAAATGATGAAATAGATGGTCCTCTATCGGTGTAAAATTGCCCAATTGCTAAAAAATGTGAATATCTCCATAAAAGCCGAATAAGTTTAAATAAATCAGCAACTAATTAAGTTCTCCAGGCAACAAAGTGCTTTTGTCTGACCCAATTATTCCAGCATACTATTTTCTAGCCGGAAAGATTCAATGCTGCTCGAGTGGTTATGAAATCTTTGAAAAATTTTTCTCAATACTTTTGCAACTTGCTCTTGCGTACGTTACAATGACAGAATGCTGGCTTGTGTGGCTCATAAGTGTTGAAGAGCTTAGCTATCAATAAAGACCTGACTGCTTTGTGGGATGTGTTTCTTGCTGGGTAGCCTTTCATTTTGTCTTGGTAATCCCGTATCGAACCCACTCGCTTCATCAGGACGTAGATGCAATGATCCAGGACCGCAATATAACGGGAAGTTGTCCTTTTCCCTATCACGGACAGTATACTATACAATTTGGTGACAAGGACTCCACAGGTATATATGACACTTAAAGGGCAACTGAAAGAAAACACTAAATCAATTCAGAAGGTTGAAATGTTCTTTGAAAACTCTATTGTCGTTAGTTCGAAATTTTAGCTTGATTATAAAAATAAAAAAGGAAGGTCTAAGTTTCAGTTCTCAATTTCGCTCCAAATGCCCAACGCTGGCACGTCACTGTGATGTCACAAATTTTAAAGTTTTTTTTTTTTTCACATTTAAGCCGCGTTGGTTCACCAAAACTCCCCGACACTCGCCCCATTCAATCTTTGGCTCCCTTCGAAATCAATGTAGTGTATCATTACCACCGGAGAATTAAATAGGCCCTAGATGACGCTGTCGGAATCTATGACGTCACAGCGAGCAGGCGCGGGACCTTTAAAGAGGTGCGGCCACCCGCCTTTTGTTATTGTGCTTTTTCTAGCTTTATCTATTTATTTATTTAACACCACTCTTATCGGGGTAGGAGTGGCGTTTTTGACACTGTAGAAGGGTATCTCACTGTTATAGAAAGAATAATATTTCTCTTAGTGCCTCTTTAAGCTACCGGTGTCGGATCTACATTTTTTGCTGTAACGAACAGCGCCAACAAAATGATGAGAGTAGACGAGACAAGACGCAGAAAAAAGTGAATTGTTCCTAGCATGACAAAAAGGACAGAAATTTGTCACGACAGTATCGACAATCGACGTGTATCGATGATTAGCTTGCTTCGATGGACACGCATCGTGCAGAGTTTGAACAGGTTACTACGCATGTGCCTAATGTATAGAAACATTGTTTGCACTTGTTACAGATGAGCTATTAAATGCCTACAAATTATTCATTGAGATTTCTTCAGTTGGAACAACAGCGCTTCGCCTTAGGTCGTTTCCCCTCATCATTCAGTTTACGCTGTTATATTTGGCATAAGTTACCAAGATGTCCGTTCGTGTACTCCCTCACGCCCCATGTTTGCATTTTAACATAATAAGAGCGGGTGAGATGGGCTCCAAGTATGAAAAATGATTCTTTGACTTGCAGAAGTGTTTGCCTACCGAAATACGGTCTTCCTTTTCATCAAAACATCACCAGGTTTTCATACCAAAAGCAAGCAAGCACCACGCACCGATTAAAAGGGGAATTCGTATAAGACCTCCACCTCCAGGTGGGTGTGTAGATGAACTGGTGAAAGATGCAGACAATGTTTCCAGAAAGGTTGCGGAAAAACTGAAGGTAAGCAGGATTGGGTGCGCTCTTCTCAAGGTCAAGTAGTCACCTAGCTCGCTTAGTTTTATGCATCCATTGCTACCTAACCTTTTGTCTATCTTAGTTCGATCTTAGCTTTCGTACAAAAAAAAAAAACCTCTTTCACTATATTGTACCATTACTTACGCTTTCGATGACTTGGTTTTTATCAATTTATTCCCGGCTTATTTCCACCAATATTCCTATCGCCACTTACGTATCTTGACGGCTGACCAGTTAATCATATATCATCTTATAATCTCAGCGCTTCTGGAAAGTGGACAATTACTACGGGTCTCGCTGGGTGAACATCTTGGCATTCCATTACGATGTACCATGTCGTTTCCGGACTTTCTTCTCCAGCACATAAATGCCTTATCTTATGGCGCATATTTGCTCTGCTATCTTGTTGTGGTTAGGCAGGCAGCTCAGGCGTTAAATAGCAAGGCGCCCTCCTTTGCGTCATCACAGACTTTCTCGATTTTTTACGTACCGTGTTTGTCAAACTCCAGGGTATGTTTTTTTTTGCTTCGATCCTTTGAAACTGATTTACCATCAGTGATAGCACATCCCCCTAATTTAACAATGTACTTTAGGTTTACGTGTTAATGTGTCTAATACGTGTGCCTGGTATGATGAATACCGCTTTTGAATTATGTCTTTGTGCTTGTGTTATGTACTATGTGTATTTTCCTCCTCTCTGTGCCAGTTCATCTCAATCCACATCGCAGCCTCGATTAGGTGTTGAGCACAGTGTACGTATCGGTACTAAGTACAGCGTCTGGTACATGTTTTCCTCGGCTTTTGTCTCGCCATGTTCTAATGTACCTAAGGCTACGCTCTTATCACGTTCCACAGAGCTTACCTTAACTATTTAAACACGTTTGTAATGTTTCACTTAGGACTGCTTACCGCTCAGAACGTAGTCTTTGGATTGCGGTGGAAACGAAAAGATTGTGTGTCCCATTGAAGGAAAGGAGCGTGCTTGTTTTCCCACAAATTGGGGATTATATTTTTATTTGGCTCTGAAAGTGGGGCAGAAGGACGTGTAGCGTCGGTTGACGCTGAAAAGGTTCAACCAATTTGTGTCAGTGCAACGTCACCTAACGAAAACCAGCGCAGGAAGATTTATTTTGATTGTGGACAATACTGTATTGGCGGAAATTGTATTTTATGCTATTCTTCTAACTGTTATTTGTGGGACAGAGTAATTTATTCCTTGTTTGCAGCTGGAACAAGCTGAAAAGTGGCGCCACCTTGTGGAAACGAAGGGATTCATGGTGAACGGAAGGGTGAATTGATGCATAGCCTTCGAGATTGCTAACAAGTCGAGCAATCAGTGTTGTCGGCCTGCGTACAGAGTTTTAAGAAGATACTACTATGAAAAAAATATTCTGCTTTAAAGATCTCTACTCTGGCTGTTACTACTCTGAGATTTCTACTCTGCCACCGCCCGATCAGACACTTCGAATGGTAGGCTTTCTATTACGCTAGAAAATAGAAGGTGCTCGAAAAACCGTAGTCGGTCCCTTTAATGAGTCGAACCCATACTGAAAGAATATCCTTGAGTGTCGGCTCTTCCTTGTGTGGAGTTTTTTATCTGTGCTATTAAAATTACACTCTTACTTTTGTTCCAAGTATGTTGTACTAATAAGTGGAACATTCTTATCTTGTTCCGAATAGGCACCACTTGGTATGTGAAACCGCATTTTCAAATATACAGCACTTGCATCGTGGAACCCTATTGGTATAAGATCAAGAGTGTGGACGTGGGCATCATTTACTAAAACTCCACTATAAATTTTCTGAACCTGAGACATTTCTTCTTACAGTAAAATACGTTTCTTCTTAACCCCTAAGTGCCAAAATTAGAAAGCCTTGGCTTACAATTTTTATTGCCTCATTTCTTCTTGATATTGAGAAATGCGTACGAAATAAAATCTGAAGGCGTTTCTCCAAAAACTAAGCGGGATACAGTAGGTCAAAGATGTTGAGCTGCCGGTTAAAGATAAATGTATGGTCCAAGAATGGTGCTTGGTACTTACTTGCTTTAGCAAGCTCAATGCGTGTGCTTAAGACGCATCCTCTATGGTGATAAAAAATAGGTGCTTGCTTACTTAAAGGAAACAATTTTAATAGTGGGGAAAATTTGACCACCATGTGCGCTATGACGAGATTGACGATGCCTGTGCGTTTTTTTTTTCGTTAAAAGATGTGCTCCTGATGGTCGACATTATTGTCAATATCACTGTTGAAAAGGCAAGTAAATAAAGGCAGATTTAAAGGTACATACTAAAATTCAGATTTTTTAGTTCTTGCAGTTGCTTTTGTTATGTGAATATTATTATTGAGGTGCCGTTTGAAAGGGCAATAATGCAATTATTTGGAAATGAGTAACCGTCACCATTACGGGGTGAGAAAATCTCTTTAAATATTGATTTAAATAAAGAGGTATCTACCGCCGGAGCTCACTCGCACCATTCACCTTCGGCAAGCCCCATCGTGTGCATAGGAGCCCAGTAGAAAGAAGTGTCTATTGTAGGAGTGCTCACCATGACGAAGTCCTCAAAACCAGTCTTTCTTTCCACGATAATCTTGAGCTTCGGAAATCTGAGCACGTCGTCAAGGGTGTCCACGTGATCTTCGGTGCTCTTCACGAGCATGGTGCTCACGAGACGGCTGCTCAGCAACGTCACCAAGATGATAAGAAAAATGCTCCATGATCCGAGCAGAATCCTGGTCGAAACGTTTGTCACTCTTTCGTGCTTTGCTGCGAGAGAAAATTATTTGTCATTGCGTCACCATTCTTCGGTACTTCATGCATTTTCTGGGGGCTGACAAGGTATGTTTGTCGCTAACCATTTTCCCACGTATACCTGAGTCGCTGGGTAGCCCATTGTCGCATGGGTAGCGCATTGGACTGTCGTGCCGGGGGAACAGAGTTCGCAGCCAACCACCGGACTAACTGGGTCACTCAGTACGTGGAAATGCGTAAAAATATGGAACTCACTTAAGCTTCGCCTTTAAGAGTCAAACGCGATAGCATTCAAAGATCTGTGAATGCTTGTTAGACTTCCCGGCAACTGCAGCTTTCATTTTTCTCTACCTTAGCCTCTGCGCGCTGCTACCGTTTTACGCTGCCGAGGAGGAGAGCGCCATCCGGATGGTGTTTACGCAAGTACCCAACCCGGGCGCGCCGCTATTGTATGGTAGAAATGCTGGAAAAGAGGTTTGTGTTTGAGTTTCCTCGTAACAGAATTGTGTTTTATCGTACATTCAAAATACAATCCGACGCTATCATGTCTGTAGGTTGTAGTCAAGTGGTACTTTACGATTTTTCTGACCGATTATACTATGAGAAATTCAATTTCGTTCCCTAACGCCTCCGCGCCACGCGGAGGGCCTGCGTGGTCGGGATGGTTAGGGATGATTTTCTCCCCCATGGACGCCGGCGCTTGCGCCGACACCGACGCCGGGTTTTCTGCAACACGGAGCCCTTAACGCTGTCGCGTTAATATGCGCGGCACGCTTCTCTCATCTCAAAGGCCACGTGTGGACTTCTGGACAGCCGTCACTAGATGGCGCTGCGTGTCCAGAAGTAAGCACATGAGAGGAGCCCCGTTGCCAAATCACGTGTTTCTCAGCATGCGCACGCCCCCGCCGCGCCATGCATTTCGGAGGCCACGAGCAGGTTTCGTGGTGCCGTCGCTAAGTGGCGCCGGGTGTTCTTAGGAAAGCGCGAAAGAGGAGTCCCACTGAAGTACACGCCTGATACATAACACCTTTCGGCAGTGCCAGTACGTTGGCTCACGAACTGCCACAGTCGCTGAGCGGCTATGGTGTTGCGCAGCGGCGGCTGTGGCTGTAGCTGCCGCGTTTTGATAGGGGCGAAATGCAAAAACACCCCTGTTCCCTGTATTGGTGTCACGTTAAAGATCCCCTGGTGGTGAAAATTAATTCGGAGTCTCCCACTACGGCGTGCCTCATTTCAAATCGTGCTTTTGGCACGTAAAACCCCCGAGATCATTCTATTCGTTGTGCCGCTGTATTGATTCAGTGCTAAACTAATTACTGTCGACAGTTATCCTGAGATGGGTTCTGCCGTTTTTTTTAATTATTTACCAAAATTTAATTTATTTATTCTGTAAGTACTGTAGCCTCTAAACTGAAAGTTCTTGTAGGGTGAGGCAAGTTCTTGCAGGGTGTAGGCTGGGTGGAGCCCATGCGAATGAATCGGCTGCTTCTGATTGGTCTCCCCAGTCAGCCGCGTGCGGTAGGCTCTAAAATGTATCACCGAGGCCGATATTTCGCACGAATATATATTGTGACACGCGTACAGGCGCCGGCGGCACGCCACGCGTGTTTTCCGCTAGCGTGGATGTCCCATTGCAATGTTCCACGTCACAATGACTGCCTCAAGCACATGCGTTTTAGCTAGCTTTGACAAGCTTACCTGGACTGAAAAAAAAGAAGAAAATCTCAACAGAACATTAGGCGACAGCGGTCTTATTCTATTACTGCTCCATCATATTAGAAATTTTACGTGCGTGTTTGTCCGTCGTGTGTGCGGCTTGATAAGTGAAATGTCGAACAAGGTACGCCATAAACATCACGTCATCATCATGACCAATGTATTCCTCATCCTATTTGGATGCACTGCAGGTTGAATGACTCTCTTAGCCATCTTCGATGGGCAATTGGTGCCAGCTTACACCAAATTGTCGCTGCAAATTTTCTAATGTGATCGGAACAGCCAGTTCTCTGCCATCCTCGACGGCGCTTTACTGGCCTGGGCACCTATTCCATACCTCTAATAGCGCGTCTGTTATAGGCCCTACGCATGGCATGCCTTGCGAAGTTTCATTTCCACCACCTAATGTCAAATAGGATATCATCTACCCCCTTTCTAAGCCACTCTGATATCTTCTAAGACATTTAATGTTAATCTCCAAGCTTGTGCGTCCTGTCTCAGCACCACAAAAATTAAAATATTGCACACGTTTTCTATGATAGCAGTAAGATACCGTTCATGACATCGTAATACATGCCCATTTTAATGTTTCTTTAAAGGGGTACTGACAAGCTTTCTCGAATTTCTAGGAACACTTTCATTATACGCTTATCGCACCTGAAATACAGAGAATTACCAATACAAAGTTTGGGAAGCACCTAAGGGTTATTTATTCTGATACTAAAGTTTGTCTCAGAATTAACGACCTGGCGTCATCGACATTACCGTGACGCCATAAAACATAGAGGAACTACTGTAATTTGCGTGGCTGCAAGACTCTGTATGTTGGTGTCACTCATAAAAATAAAAGGAATGTTGAGCGCGCTTCTTTAGGCTGCAACCGAATGTGGAAGCTGCAGCAATACCGTGAAAAGCAGGAGTCAGTGTGCTGTGATTTTATGATGCAACCTCCTTCCGCTTACCTAAACTAAAACAATAGTTTCTGTAAAAAGTAATACAGTAAGTCACTCAAGACACTCTAGTGCGTGTCAGTATTTGTTTAGGGTCGAGGAGGTTCGGAACGACGTCTAACGTAAAAAAATGCTATCCAAAAATGTCATGTCAGTGTTTTGCAACTTTACAATTAAATTCACAAGAAATACCAGGATGAATATTCACGTGTGCGCCATACACAGAAATGTGAAGCCCTTGGCAAACGTAAGAAAGGTTGCTAGGTTAAAATATTTCTGTCAGCTCTCTGCTCGTAACGAACCTATCTTTGTTCAGCGTGGCTCCGACGCAGACGCCTGCACGAAATCAGCTAATGCCTGCAGCGTCCGACGTAGCGAACCCTGTTGAGCCGCGTCTTTATAATTTTGCTAACACTTACTGTAGTTTTGTGGACATTTTTGAGGGTTCAAATCTGTCCGATTTCATTTTTTATTAACATTCATCGGAACGACAAAGAACACTCAAAACCTATTGTATGAACCCATAGCAACTATGGCTATAGTAACGAGTCTCACAACAATACGGACATTCAAAACATCAGTATGTAGCAGCAGGTCAATATATTTCACTCAATTCCCAGAATTTTAAGAATATCCTGACTGAGTGAGAAGGAAGAACGTTAAAGAGAGTCTGGTAGAGTGCCACCTAACATATGACAATTTTTGTCACCCATGCTTTTTAGAAGAATAGAAAAGAGTGTCCATATCAATTTTCCCTCTATCTAAACTTAATAAGCCGTGCCTACCTTTTTTAAAACACCGAGCTGTCCTCACCTTACTAAACCCATAAATTTATTCTACTCCTCCCTGCGGACGGTGGTGGAAAGGGAGCTATGCGTATACGAGAGCTGCTAAGGAAAGCAGTTGGTTCCCTGACAAAGACAAGTCCCCTTGCCTCCAGCGTCACCACTTGTTCGACAATTCTTGATAACACGTGTATGTCTATTAGGGGTTTTTGATTTCTTTATCTTACGATTTTAAAGAACTATACATCTGCATTCCCGCTTTGATTATGTATGTTTAATGTACGGGGGTGATAAAGATTAATGCATTACACGCAATAGGCACTAATCTTCTTACCTGCCATGTACAAGTGTACTTAGCAGATTTTAAAAGCCAAGAAAGGCGCATGTCACACATTCCACTGAATCCATGAAAATTGCACAATAAGTGTGCTGCATTTAGAAGACACTGCAATTGTTTTAACGAGTATAAAAATTGGGCCTTTCCGGTGCGCACCTATGACGACAGCGTGAAATAACGCGGACGGGAGGCGTTCAGTGGAGACAGGCATGAAATATTCAGTTAGTTTTGTTTCAGTGCAAGAAAATCACCCCTTAAATACGTCGTATTTGCAAAAGTTGCGCCTTAAAATCGCCGAACTTTTCTCGCGTTATGAACCTTCACAACGAAACTAAAGAAAGGCTTCCCTACGCTAGGTTACTTATTTCCGCTGTTTTCGACTGAAATACAAACAAAAGGCAGTTCTGGCTTTTCACCTTCAAAATTGGTAGTTATCTCAAGTGTAATTCAGTGCTCGAAGGTATGTGGTCCGGAATCATTCCTGTGCATTTTCCCATGATGCCAAAACTAAGGGTCATACGGTCACGGTTAGGCAAGCGAGGTTGTGTTAGCCTTGCTCTGTGCTTATAGCCTTTCGCTCAACAATCAGAAATAATGTGAAGACTTTTATTGCTGGCACTGTTTTGAAGCTGTTGAAGAAGGAGTGGTGGGCTGCGTACCCATGAACAAGGCGCATAAAAATTCCTCTTAGAGAGCACATTGTGAAATTTTAGATCAGAATTGCCCACCAATTAACAAAAAGAGGCAGCTTAGCCGAATATGTAGGTGCAGAAAGCCTATTTTGCAAACGAATATGCACGAAGGTATTTTTCTAGTGTCAATTTCTCAAACAAGGCGAATTCCATCATATGAAATGTACATTTCTACATTAATAATGCCAGTACGTTTAGGCTCCGGCGATATGTGGAAAAATTTTTGCCAGATATTTAATACTTACCTAAGCAGAACAGCGTTCCACATAAAATTATCGATATGAAACGTCTTTTCTTATATCGTTAGGTGGGCCGTAATAAATACGCACAAAAGTAAATATGGAGAATGCTCTTTCAGTGAAAGAGCCATCGCTATCCGGAACTGTGTTTCACATGCCTTTAACTTCTACTCGGGGCCTTGTTTCACGGGCCTCTACCTGATTAGATGTTCAAATATTTGAGACGATGATCCGTACACTTAAACGTGTTCCGGATAATTAGTTCAGGTATTTGGAACATTGTTCCAGATAACAGTGCCTATTACGCTGGCACGCTGATTTACATTTGCATTATTATGCGTATTTAAATGTAAATTATTCCTACAGACAAGTATAAAACGCCGATCTACATACTCCACGATGGTATGTGGAAGGCCGTTACACTGGGGTAAAAGCGAAATATCTGAATTTTTTTTCACTGGTACCTAGAATTTCATTCGAAATACATTAAGAGGGCAGTGGCAAAGTGTGTCGGATACTTGTTGGGAAAACTATCAGCCTAGTTGAAGCGGAAGATGAACTCACCTGCATTGAAGAAATACGTGCTGCAAAGCCATAAACTGCTCCAGAATTTTCGAAGCATGCTTTCAGTGTTCTTCTCTTGAATACACTTGTCGAGGGTGAACATTGCAGAAATTACAAGCATAGAAACGAGCAGGCCGAACCACACCTAGAAAGGGATAGCAAGTTTAGTTGATGAGAATGAGTGATGTAGCAGTGATTAACTTTACAGTTTCACTGTCTGGGTTGAACCATATCGGGATGAAATGGCCGATCGAGTGTGGCTTCGCATGTAAGCTTATCGTACTCCCGGCGAGATCCGTCGCCAAATGACTTTTCCCGGCGCAAAGTCAGGGATATGCTTAGCGCTGAGTCCCAATAATTGTGCGAAACGCCACGCTGTCGATTGTTATCTTTCTTTCGCGACGTCTGTCGCTCTACACTTCTTAGCTCGAGAACCTCCGCAATGCACCAAGCATTAATTTGTTGTTGTTACTGACAGCTTATGTAGTCAAGTATGAAAAGTAAAAGAGAGCGAAAGGCACTTTGTTATAGTAAGCAGAATTTTGAGGCCTCAGTCCGCGGCGCCACTTGCGGCATGCCAATCGGCTATCAACCGATCGATTGGCTAATGAAGCCCTCAAAATGTCTTCGTCGAAGGTGGTTGGCGGCGGTAGTGCCGAAAAGAACATATCCAATCCCCTCGTAGAGATAATTCACACTTTGCTAACTATTGTAAAAACTGTTATTGCGAACCTTTTTTTTTTCGTGATACTTTAGCTTTGTTTTCACACAGAAATATACTAACACGTGAAATGTATGTAACTTATCACATCAGAAAGCACGCATGTATGTGCATTAGGCAGCCATGTGTTGCACTAGCTAAAAAATAATTTGGTGTCCTAAACGCCACGTCCTCTCATTATATTTTTTGTTTGCTGTTTATAACTTCTACTGAATGATAAACCACGGTGCGGCAGATGCTCACTTCAGTCAGATGGTGCGCATACGTATACCACCCTTTTCAAAAACACCTGAGTGTCGTTTGTTTCAATATATCGCTGTATCGCAGTATCACTGCTGCAGTTCAACAATTAATTGGTCAGCCACTTGGCGGAAGTGATGGGTGGGAGTGATGTGTGCTTGGGTAAGGGGGGCAGGGTTGGATGATACTGACCCTAGGATCTGTGATGTGTTACGATAGTCACCGAAGTGACTATATTTAAGGAATAAATGTAGTTGATTGTACAAGCTAAACATGTTCCTTGGTGCGACCAAGGAACCGGTGCGGGCTTCGAAAATGTTTCTGCATTTTAAATCTTGACTTGGCCAGGGAGCACCGCTTCTACTTTCTGCTGATTTAAGATCAATGCTAATTTCTCATTTGGAGACAGCATGTGTATGTATTCGGGAGTGGGGGCGAGTGATAATGTCAGGGCAACCTGCGCGCAAGCAAATGAAACATTGGTTGCCCACTGACAAGGGTTTGTTGTTAGTGGTGTCGAAATGCCGAGCCGGTTCCAGCATGCTTACATTCTTGATGTCAAGTGAGATGTGCGGCACCAGACTCTCGTGAACATATCTCGCACAAAACATTCTGACATAAGGAGATGTACCATGACTTGGCACCTGCATACCATTTAGCATTCGCCCTTTCTTGCCCAAACCCACAAGGCGGCCTCAGGTACAAGAGCTAAATTTTCCATAATTCCAGATATTAGCCTAGGACACAAAATAAATTTTTGCCACAGGTCAAGAAAATATTATTTGCCGCCTACTACCACTATACTGTTCAGTGCAATTAAATCTCAAGGTGACAATTTTACTGTGAAAAAGAAGGTTGGTGTGCAAGTGGCCGAATTAGGCATTACGTTTTCTTTAAGACATACACAAAATAAATCACTATATTGATGACCGCCACACAAAATAAATTCCTTCTTGCATAGACCCAGCTGCAAATGACTTTCCTCAGAAATTCTAGCGCTACAAAGACTTGCACAAAAGACATGACCACTAACACAACCAAATTGCAAGTATACTAGCCGTTGTGCTTGCCGTTTTGTTAATTTGTTGATTACATTAACACCTTACGAAGCGTGACAGCTTCGTAAGGTGTTTAACTAATGACCCGGCGTCATGCTCCTGTAAGTTTCAGAGCACGCCAGGTGGAGATTACTGTGTACAACCTCACGCCAGAATTTTCACAAGCCTCCAACTAATCTCTTCGATAATAAAGGAAATCTGCCCTTATACCGAGTAAAAGAGTTGAAGTACCACTTTGTTAAGTCTGGTTTGCTCAACCGTTCGTGTTTTACAGCAAAAGTCATTAAAGAACCCTCGTTAGTTCCTCTGCGACCACAGCAACAAGCGATAAAGTTGGCACTACGTTGAGTTTGATGGACGTTTTCGGTGTAACGTCGTCCTCAGCTGCCACAGCCGTAAAGCACCATGCGTGGGACGGCTTCAAATTGCTGGAGCTTATCATCAGGCTCCGTTCAAATTTTAGCACAACCAGGCGTCTGCATCTGATGCCCTTATGGGGCTGTTCATCTCATATCAAGAGCACTAACGAAATATTATACGACTCGCATGTTCCCTTGCGCCATAACTTGACAAACGGGAACCCGCTACATTTTTGCCCAAGTCTTTTTTTCCTTTATTGGTTCTCTTCCTCCTGCGAATTGGTTGTCGTCCTCACTGCCGAGCATTTACATTGGCAGTAAAGCTTCTCTGATAAGCTGATCGAAATGGCACTAGCTGTTTTATCCATAGCACAAACCTGAGTGATGACACAGAGGGTAGGCCCATCAGCTGCCCTACGGGAAATCGGGGCAAGAATATCAAATTCAATTAGTAAAAAATGATTACGCGTTACGCGGAATAAAGTATTATTCCCATGTTATAACGAAGAAAGGAAAAAAGTGACAGGAGAAGACGTCGTGGAGCGTGCGTTGTTGCTCAGTTAATAGGATTGAAAAACCCCATCTTCTATACCCGCTTTGTGCAGGTTCTCGCTGAGTGATTGTTCAAATTTCGTTCGGGGCATCTGTACTTAAATCTTGGATCACAACATAAAGGTGGATGAGTCTGTAGCGTAACATCTTAGAAATGAAACAGTGTGAAGGAACGACGGACAATCTTAAATGTTAGACCCACCTCTTCACAGAACGCTTGTAGAGCTCCTGCTGTCTTTTATTTTTCTAAACGCACCCTTTTCACTCTAAACGCTGCGAATGTTTCCCATGTATTGGTTTTATTAAGCCTAGCTTCATGCACTATCGACTACGTAATGGCGCAAAGATGAGTCCATTTAATTTACGCCAGTGATGACCATGCAGCTTTTCACGTAGTCAAGTCCTCCCGACCCGACGACCCTGCAACAGACTGGAGCGTGCCTTCACTCGTTCTACTATATTTTACCCAGAAGTATTTTCGCACAGCACTTTGTTTTTGATAGGTCTGTGATAATGTCGGCCTTCCGTGCATCGACTAGCCATGGCTATTACAGCTTCGTGCTTTTAAAGTGTGCATTGTTTGATTAGCAGGCTTCACTGGCGCCGTCCAGTGCCATTTCCGCCACTTTCTGTTAACTGAGATTTGGTTAAATGGCGTTGCCTATATTTGAAAACAATCAACAGCAACCATAGGTGGCTCCCTACACGCCACTGTACCTAACTATTGCACCTAACTAATGGACTTTCCCTCTCCCGGCGTTGATTTCCAGTGGTACTGTCCTCGTTTTTTTTAAATTATTTCCCCGCTTTTTTTGTCTCACTTATTGCTAGAACGTAAACTTTATGCCTGCAGGCTACAAAAGAAAAAGCAACAGGTCGTCATCGTCATGATCATCAGATGCAAAATTAGGCACATTGTTACAGATGCAGAGCAAGGACGAGGACGGCGTGCTGCTGCAATAAGCTGCCAAGGACATTCTTGGCGGTGGAGTGAGAGGTTCTATTGCTATTGTTGTTGCTTAATTTTAGGGGCGAAGCTCCTTATGGTGGCACCCGTTCCGTCCCCGTAGTAGTAGTAGTAGTAGTGTGTAACCAGTCTGAGAAAAATGAGAAAAAAATTCCGAAGTTGGGTCCGTAGCGCGGAATCGAACCAGGGACCCCTCGCATACGAGCGCGCGGCGTTAGCCCACTACGCCACGAAGCGGACATGGACAAACGCACCACGATGGCTATAAATACCCAACATTAACGAAAGGCCGCGTTTCTAGTGCGTTTCTAACGCGTTTGTGCTAGCGCGTTACGGCCCGTGTAAGAAGCTGGTGTAAGACGCTGTGGCCTCTCCACCTTACCTTCAACGCGTTTCGAACGCGCTGCCCAAAGCGGTGGCAAGTCAAGTTCAAGTCGAGGAGCGTTTATGAATACGGGGGGTATACTCTCTCAGCAATCATGTGATGGCGTCGGCAAACGCGGTGCACGTTCCGGCATGTGTAAATGGATGCGTAAGACGCTGTGGCCGCTCCCCCTTACTAGAGAGTACTGCACGTTTCTAACGCGTTTGTGCTAGCGTCCCCTTAAGCGGGAGATCCGATGATTCCCTCCGGAGCTTCGCCCACTCATCATCATTCACCTCGTGGATCTGCTGTCATTTTTTTCAGTTAGGTTGCAACTTTTTAAATATTTATGTTGTTTTCTTCATTTGTATCCAAGGTAAACACAACCATGCAGTACGGTCACAACAGGCTAAATTAATAGACAACATGAAGTGTGATGCGTAACAGCTAATAACTGTAGCTAACGAAGTCTCGAGAAGCTCTGCACCACCTCATGATTCATTGCAGAGTCAGCGAAATTAACATTATCTTATCTCACATATAAGGTATCTTTAACAGAGCTCCTTTGCATCCGAAGCGCACGAACCTTTTGTATATTGTTTCAATTTGATGATAAAGCGCCTGGTTATAAAAAGAATATGTTGCTCGGCTAGCTGGTGCATGACACTGAGTAAGTAAGTTGTCGCACGAATCAGACAACCGTTGTCTATGCGTGTATTTTTTTAGTGATCGCTTAATTTGCGCAAGAATCTACCTATTTACTGCCGGACTATAACCTCTAGCGCCGGTATTTTGGAAGTTCCACACATTCTTAATTTGCAGAAGTCTATCACTTACCTCTACGCTGAAAGACGACGCAAACGCAAAAGGATCGACATATTTTCCAGGTTTCGGGGTCATGAAGTGCATTTCGGTGAAGACATAAGATGGCGTAATTTCTCCCATTTCCATTCTCTCCACAGTAGCCATCACTGGCCCCACAAACACGTCGCTGTCCTGTGGACCGTTCGAAATCTTCAATAGATCTTGATGTGTTAATGAATATATGAAAAGCACACATTCCTTCTGGTACAGCAGTTTTCTCGGTAATAGACTATTGTATGTTATCCCCATTATTTATATACAATTGACAGAAGCTCATGAATAATTCTGCATTATTAACGCTCAAATATTACTCACAACATTGGAATATGGGAATCAACACACAACCTCTCCCGTGTGTATATTTCATATTACGCGACACTCATGGGTAAAGAAATAAAGCCATATTTAAAAAATTGTCTCCAAAGTTCTCCAGGAAACTGGAGCCCAGAAGCAGGAAAGTTTAGACGAATAAAGCACGACCAAGAAGTTCTCAATACATATTAATAAGCATGAGCTGCGCGATGGCCATGAAGGGCTGTTTAAACGTTTAATCTGTATATGTTTTAAGTATACTTCAAGTGTATGAAGGCAAGTTGTTTTTTTTTAGTGATTGCCATTAACAGTAACTTTTAGCAGTCCATGATAACGTCCTGTACAAAAATCTGCTACAAAAATCCATTGAAGGCGCATACTTACACCTCGGGCAACGAGGCCGAGATAACCGGTGTAACTTTGGTTGAGCTTAAATCCCCAGATCGTTTCATTGTGGTTAACGACTAAAAGCCTGAAAAAAAGCGACAAAATTAGTTGCCGTATAAATGAAGCTACACAAAGCGTTGTTTAAGGTACAGAGAGATAGAGACAGAAAGACAGTTATTAAAGAAAAAGATGTACATGTATTAAAAGGCAACCCCAATAGTTTTTCATGTGAAGTGCCCAGACTAGATTAAATGTTTCGCTCCTTATAAGGTAGATCAGCAAGCTGTCATATATAGCTTTGCGGTGTTATGTGCTCCTCTTGGAAGAATGCAGTCGTTTAGAGTGACGACTGAGATGTGTAGCCCAGCAAGGCAGATTCTTCGCAGTGAGGATAGGCCAGGACATGTCCATAGCAGGTGGTGTGCTGTGGCTGGCGCACGCGTGGAGCAAGTTTCACGGGTAGGGTCAAGCGACTTGTGAATGTACTGGGCTTTGAATGCAGGCGTGACTGCCGTGCCGGTGCGTAGACGGCGGAGTGCCACGCGTTCCCGGCGTGGAAGCCCAGGAGGGTGGGGGTCATGGCCTTCGCGCAGAAGCCCTTGTGGAGCAAGCTTTCTATGCTGTCGGAGCTGTAGGTGAGCATCAACAGCGTCAGCGTCGACATCTTCTGCCGATCGGGCTGCAAGGGAAGCGGAGCTAGGAGAAGGGGGGGGGGGGGGGGTAAATTTGCTCCCCGCGCGAGCGAGTCCGCTCGCTCATTCCCTCCTGCGTCCATATGGCTCTGTGTCCAATGAATGTGCAGCTCAGTTCCCTTGTGCCGCAGAAGTGTTGCTTCTTCGTGTATGGCGGTTGCGAGCGGGTGTGCGTCAATCTCGCTTAGTTCGCGTACGGCGTCTTGCGAATCCGTGTATATGTGTATACTTTGCCTTGTGTAGAGGGCTGCAATGCTCGAGGTGGCCATTTCTGGCTACTTGACCAACCTCTACAATGGCTTGTAGCTCTACACCGGTCGTAATTAATGGTGTGCTACGAGTAGTTGTGGCTCCGTTGCTGCCGTCGATGTTCGTCCAGGCAGTACGGGCGTGATTCTGTGAAACAGCAGCATCCGTGTAAATGCATTGAGCTGTATTATCGTTAAGGATGGCTCACGAGCGTTTTTTGTGCTCACGAGGGTTTCGACGGCCATTCAGGGCGCAGGCTCCTTTCCCAAGCGTATCACCCCTGAAAGAAGCCGAACGCCAGGACCGGGTATACGCTTGTGCCCATTTGAATCAGTGGGTGCCCGGCGGTGGTGGAAATCGAACCCACAACCTCCCGCAGCCGAAGCGGGCGCTCTGCCGGTAATAGTAACGCCTCCGACTTTGTTCATTTCATTTCCTCCCACGTTGGTTGGAAGGGGGTGAACAATGGCCAACATGACGGCCAGATACGGCGCCGAAGGTGTTGGAGAACAGGAGCTTGTGGCTTCCGACCAACCTGGCCGGGTATTCTTCGTCCTGAAGACGTAGCCCAGGTGCTGATCTAGCCTTGGCTAATGCCTTCGCTAAATCAACGCTGCGATGAGCTGCTTCGAGGCGACGACGCATCGTTACCGTGGCTCGTGTGCAAGGGAAGCCGTACAGAATTCTCGATGTGATGAGTTTTTTTTTCGTCATTATAACGAGGGTGTCTTCTCTGAGGCCCCACTTACGACTGGTGAGTCTTCGGAGGAGCCCTTGCGTTGCTCCGCAGCGGTTCAGTGTCTGTAGAAGCAATGCCGTGTGGTTGCCTGTGTCCGATATAGTGAGTCCAAGAATTCTGATGTCCTGAACTTTTTTCGATGGGGCTTCCTTGTATTTCCGGCACATTTATTAAGGCTGCTGCTTCTCTCATCTTCTTTGGACCAAGCACAATATACTGTGATTTTGAGGGGGAAAGAGAGTCTGACTGCTGAAAGATGACACTATATTGTATCTAGAGCTGCTTGGATGGCTTCTTGCTGCCCACCAAGTGACCCTCCCATGGTCCATACTGTGATGTCGTCTGCATATAGTTAGTGATGCAACCTGTTTATCTTTACGAGATGATATGGGAGACGGTGCATGGCTATGTTAAAAAGAACAGGGGACAACACTGAGTCTTGCGGAAGGCCATGTGTGATGTAATGAAGCGGCGAGAATTGATCTCCTATCCTCACTCAAAGAGTGCTGTTTGTCAATAGTGACATGATGTATGTCACTATGCGACCTTCTAGTCCTATTGCGTGCATTTCTTGCAACATAGCATCTACTCCTACTTTGTCAAAAACTTTAAGTATATCAACGGTGGCTAGTATTCGAGGGCCTTGCAAGCGCTCAGAGGTTAGATCGTCGTGTATCATAAGGAGGCTGTCTTGCGCCAACAAGCTAGCACGGAAGCCTGTTTGCGTGTGATAGAGCTTTCGTTCAACTTCGAGGAACGAGTGAAGTCTTTCGCCCACCATTTTTTCCACGACTTTGCCCAAATGTGATGTTAAGGAAATAGGGTGAAGGTTCGTTGCTATCGTAGATGGCTTGCCTGGTTTGGGGATAGGAATGACCAGGGAATCCTTCCAGCCTTCCGGTACAATTTCGGTTTCCCATACATCATTAATAAGGTCGAGGAGGTCTGACATTCCTTCATCTGGGAGATTGCGGAGTGTCGTATATGTCAAACTGTCAGGTACAGGTGCACTTCTGCAATTCACGTTCACGAGTGCGTACCGCAGCTCGGCAATAGTGAACGGATGATCAAGCATACGCGTTGCTTTGGGGCTTGCAACTCATTTCTTCTTTGAAATTAGACTATCCTAATAAACCTTTTTTTCTTTCAGAGGGACTATTCATTACCATCTGTTTACACTAGGAGCATTCAGAAGTAAAAAAAATCTCGAACGAACACTCACAGAAACAAACATTCGTTGTCGATGTAAAAGGCAGGTACAGTTTTGTACAAAAGCTTTCATTTCTAAAAGCTCATAATCTTCTATTTAATTGTGATATTGCGTAAGACACTATTTTTCCCTGTGGTGCGTGTGTCATTCATTATGTATATATATATATATATATATATATATATATATATATATATATATGTGTGTGTGTGTGGTGTGTGTGTGTGTGTGTGTGTGTGTGTGTGTGTGTGTGTGTGTGTGTGTGTGTGTGTGTGTGTGTGTGTATTAGAAACTACCATAAAGTTCATATAAGACATCAACAATCCTGAACGAGAACATTTATGCTTTTTATGGATACGCGGGACCTAACCTGCCGTTACACTTTCTGTGTAACAAAAAGGTGTCTCTGCACAATGTTATGATTTCCAACAAATTAGTAGTAAAGTACGGGTGTGCGAATATTTCAATTTTCGACTACAAATCGAATAGTACATGCGACGGGAAGATTCACTATTTGGAGCCGTCGAATATTAGTTTCAGTTGAAGATATAAAAAATACAAACAATTATTGGAGTATCGAGCGAGGCAGAAAGATGGATGTAAGGGTTGTTTCGAATGAGGCTGCAGATATAGCACAGCAGTGGTGATTGCACAAAGACACCAGTACCTGAATGAACACGTGGGGCACATAACTTCGGCTCTATAATTTTTAGTCATTCAATTCGAATGGCTCGCTTTTAGGCAGTGTGTATAGAAATTGGTTTTAATGTATTATGTTGCAAATATCATTCCGTTTGCAACCATTTAAAACAATGTGCGGTACCGTAGTATAACACTTCACTCCTTCAGCGAGCGCAACACGTTACGCGTATGTGGTAACACGCCCTGTTCCCTTGTTTCATGCAAGTACATGCACTTCTTTATCACTTACAAGCTCCTTAGCTGTCCCGACATCAAGTCCTGAATACTAATACACGCTCGTACCTATCTATATAAGCCTGATCTTTTAACCAACTGTTTCTTCCACTGAATATGAGAAAATATATGCTCTTTGACGCACTACGCTTGATGGTTGTTTTTGCACTATTTGAACACGCGTGTAGTAAACTTCACGTGGAATCATGTTTTTTTAGCTGCTCTTTACTATGGTGCTGTTTGTGGCACGTGCCGATTGCTTGAAAACAAGAAGGGAAAATGTGCTTATTGCGAACACGGGCAACCACGTACTTTTTTTTCGTCGCTCTTGAAATGATCTCCATCATGGTGGCAATCGGCCCCTCAAGCACAAGCCCGCCAGGTGCAGGCGTGCTTATTATGTAGGGCATTACCTGCGATTGAAGGGTTTCGTAAACGCTTTTACAATCACTGTAACCAATATTTTTGAGGTAATACGTACGGCAACGTCAAGCTAAAAGTTCATTGGTGTCATAATATTTATGAATTACATCACTTCTTTGCCACGGGCGAACATATTGGAGAGCGTAAGTAGGTGGCGTGCAGATCCGCGCATGAGTAGGGAGCCTACATGCAACGCTGTTTGCATGTGGGCTCCCTACGCATGAGCAACGGCACCCCTTGAGTAACAGAAAGGAATCTTGAAGGCTATGCTTTTGCGGACTGCATGTGCCGGAAGCGATTGCAGGAGCCGGAAACATGCTGTGGTCGCCATCTTCTGACACCGGTGTCACGGTCAATTTTGATTTCGACCGGGCCCGATCCGGATTGAATTTCCTGGTTGGGATCGACAGTGCTTGCTGCAACACGGTCCCATGATGCGCAATAGATTTGACTGAACTCAAGCGGCAGCAGTTGCCGTTAGTGGGTATAAATTCACAAATTTGTCGAAATTGTAATATAAATATCTTTTCCTTTTCTTCAAGTAAACAATATTTCCTTTGTCATTGTGGGTAAGCCTATTACCATCTACTGATCGTCTGCAACTCTCAGAACTACGTGGTCATCAGCCAACGATCACGATCAAGAGGCTCGATCGCAATGTATGAATCGCCATTGTCTGGATCCGGATCAAGGTAGACCGTGATCGAAATTGACTGTGCAGCAGCACTCGATTCGGATTGAGTTCAATCCTGACCGGGACCCGACCGCGATCGAAAGTGACTGTGGGACACTGTTGTTAAGCATCACTTATATTTTCTTACACATTAAAGACGCAATTTGTCTTGGACAAAACCGGAATTGAACAGGAACCACAACATTATTGAGGTTAACGATAGCGACCTTTTGACAAAGTTTACACTATGCCGTAATGAATTGTATAAGGATGTAGATTTTCATAGCATTTCGTTCAAGCCCGTCTATGGCTCATGTAGAACAATACAAGAAAAAATTGGGCGAGTTGGTGTTGATGGTTACGAGCAGCGCGAACTACGAGGACACAGGAAGAATTCACATGATGGATTGGATTGGATTCTGGGCTTTTACGTGCCAGAACCACCATTTGATTATGAGGCACGCCGTAGTGGGGGACTCCGGATTAATTTTGACCACCAGGGGAGGGGATCTTTAACGTGCGCCCAATGCACGAGACACGGGCGTTCTTTCATTTCACCGCCATCGAAATGGGGCCGCGCCACGCCAGGGATTCGATCCCGGGACCTCGTGCTTTGCCGCGCAACACCATAGCCACTAAACCACCGCCGCGGGTCAAGAGTTCACATGATGTGAGCACTAACACATAGGGCAATGCGGGTGGTGAACCTTCTACCGATTATCTATGGTCTAGTATACAAGTACATAAGTCAAACTGCGAGAAGTATCAATATGAAGCTACGGTAGTATCATAGCTCACTTAAATGTGCCGCGAATTCTCACTTGGCCCTGCACTGCAAGAGTTGTGTTGGCGCAAAGGATTTTAAAGATGCTTCTGTGTTTTTCAAGCACAAGAATCAGAGGGCGTGAGAGATGGTAAATGCATAGAACATAGAGAAAAGATGGATTCCCGTATCAGCGTGACACAGCGTTCCCTGACAGGAAAGCAGCGAGAGCACAGTGGTAAATAAACGAAGTGTGCGCGTAATTGATGATGAATTTTGTTGCGGTACAAGATATGCCCTAAACGGTGTAAAAAAAGAACTTTTGAGAGTCTGTATAGAAAGCCGAGTTGATGAATGGTGTCTAAGAAGGTAAACTTGAATCAAACGTGGCCTTGGCATGCGGCGGTAAACATTGCAGAAAACGAACACAAACCAAAGGAATACATGACCTAAAGTGCCAAGTTCAACGAATTAGCCCAGCGTCTTTGACGGCTTCTTAATCAGCCTCTACCTACCTTTGGCACTGTGACTCTCAATGTATCTGCGCTCGCATCCACAGCACCCGGTGCTCGGGGCACGAACATGGTCCCTTAGTATCCAACGTAAACGAAAACAAAAAAATTTGCCTGCTGCGATGTTATGTCTTTGGCGTAACGCATGAACTCGCCGCCCTTATATAGGGTGGGTTCTATATAGTGTGGGCTATATAGTAACCCGTGCGCTGTAGGTTATTACTGCAGCCGATAAAGTTGACACAGGCATCGCAGGGCGAGCGAGAGATAGAAAGAAGACAAGCTCAGTGCCCCGTGCATTTTGATGCCTCTGCAGATTCTGCGCCGTATAAGAAACTAATGACTTGGTCCTCACTAATGACCCGAGCATATTTGCAAAGCGAAACGCGGCCTAGGATCCACAAATCCATTCTATTTTCTTTCTCCCCTCTCTCCTCTTCTCTCGCTCTCTATCTGAAGCATGTCGTTAGCAAGGCTTGTATGGGCCAACAGACGGCTGCGAGGGCTCCCTCCTTATTACGCTGTACTTCTCAGCAATTTTTTTTGCTTCGTCGTGCCCTGGGTATCAAAGAATATGTCCATGCCTACTCCCCCACCTAAGTCGTTAGGGCTTAGCGGCGCAGCAGGGACAGATGTGGATGCGTCGGCAAACAGAAAACTGCTGCAAAATAAGGGTTCGATATCTTTTTTTTTAGATATCTGATTGGCTCACAGATGTTTGCACAGTGAAATGACCACTTCAAACAGCGTTACTAATGTTGAGAATTGCTGTTCCAATTTAAAGTCATTGGGCACCCCAAGCCATGCGCCTGGGAACGTCCAGAGATTTAATGTGTTTGTTGAAGCGGCGCCCATATCGTCGTTCTACAAGCATTCAATTGCTTTATGGGACTTGCTCGATGAATGAAAATACGCTTTTAATTGCTTCTGACAGTGATTCGATCTGTGAAAAGCTCTCTGTAAAACTAAGAAGAATATTTTGGGTTTGTCAAAGACGAAACAATTATGCCATCTATTAGTTCTTCCTGTCGGTTGCAGGAGAGTCAGTTCCGCGCATAGCTAGTGCCATTCGAGCAGCGCTTATCGCAATTGTTTAGTTTCGGTCCAAGTGCAAGCATTATGAAAAGGGTGCATTCATACTGTCAGGTCTGCTTTCGCTGATAAGAAATACGATTAGGAAATGTCGTCTTCAGAAGCCTGGGTCTACTCTACTCGAATGCCGATTGCTTTTTTAATTTCTTCTGTTTGCCTAGAACTAATCACGCTGCAAGTTTAAATCCTGTAGCAGAGTACAGTCTTTTTTTTTCGAACGTGTACCTATAGACTGTTAATCAGTAATTTCTCAACATGTCTTGTTGTTTGTGTGCTGGCAGTAGCAGATAAAAAGAACTTTCGTAAACGCGAAGAGTGTATATAGTCTGTTTTATTTCGCCCGGCCAATGCTAATGGTTTTTGGTGAGTACGCGGACATATAAGAAAAGAAACACTTGATGATAACGTAAAATTTAGTGAAAACACCGCAGTAAAAATTGCGTTTTTCGATGCTGCATATTTTTCCAAGCCTTAAACAGTAGCAAATAACATTTCATTTATTTAAGGGGTTTTACGTGCCAAAACCACCATTTCATTATGAGGCACGCCGTAGTGGGGGACTGCGGAAAAATTTGGACCACCAGGGGTTCCTTAACGCTCGCATAAATCTAAGTACACAGGTATTTTCTTAATTTCACCTCCATGGAAATGCGGCCGCCGTGGCCGGGATTTGATCCCGCGACCATGTGCTTAGCAGCCCAACACCACAACCACTAAGCAACCACAGCAGGTTAGCAAACAAAACAAAACAATGCTACCTGGCCTGACTACAATAAGGTGCGTAAGATGCGCGCTGTCGATAGAGGAAAGATGCGTGATTTTGGTTTATTGACACAAGCCGGCGCCTTGAAATCTCTGTACGCAGATATATAGAAAACCATTAATGGAAGAAGGCACAGACGCTATGCTGTACTAGGGGAGGATAACAGCATCATCGAAAGAAGGGAGAGGACAAGAAAAACGGCGATGAATGCGCGCACGCGAGCAGACAGCACCACGCAGTCAAAGGCATTCGCACAGGCCAGCCGTCTTCAAAAGGTATGAAAGTGCGTTCATTGCTTTGCGCACCGACCATCGGCGGCAATGGTGTCCAAAAGTATCTGTGCGGGCAATGGGTTATCATAGTGTAGTCCAAATACATTACACGGTAATTGTCCTTTTAAGTCATTGCGAAGATACTGGAAGAAGAAGAAGTGATCGATGCTCTCATTCGCTGCCGCAGGCGTCGCATGCCGCACGATCAGTCATTCCTGTAAGCGCTGAATAGGCTCTTCCGAAGGCAACGCAGAACACTACAGTCGACACAGAAGACATGCTGTCTGCGAGAAGCTTTCCTGAAGTGCTTTAAGGGCTGTCGCTGGCGCTCAGAAGGCCTTCCCTGTAATATACAGAAGAGCGAACGTACACTGGTTGAGCGTTACATTGTAAAAGAAACCACGAAGGCTCGAAACATTCGAAATAACATTCAGCAATGTCGACGTAAAGCAGCAACACTACTGATAATCGCGGATATTTATTAACATCCATTCACTAAACATCTGGATGTGCTCACACTTACTATAATAGACTGACTTATCTGCAGTTGGCATTCTGAGCAACCAGAGACACCGCAAAGATAAATGATGTAGTAATCCGCAGCATCGCGTATTCAATATCTTCATTCAAAATTTAAGAGTTTTTAAGAGCATAGCAGCATTAATTAACAAGATACAAAACTTAGCTCATGCTCGCTTTCTATTGACGTCCTGAACTGTTTGGAATTTGTAATTCCTTAAAATTATATGATGTGTAATGCTCACCATTGTTTTCATGCTAAATGGAGCAAAATTTTGTCGTGTAATTATTCCTTTGACACGCGTAGTGCATTGTCTTGCACATTGTAATTACCTCGCAAGCTATTACATGAAATATTTATCTCGGATATGATGTCAAAAGCAAGCGAATCTGTATGCAAATGGTTAAAATATATTCTCGTCGTAAAATTTCCAGAAAATTGACAGTTGTTTCTTTCATCAAAACTGAAGTGTCGTCTTAGAAGACGAAAAGTACCCGTGACGTGCTTTTGGTACACCAGGAGATGACATGAAAATAAAGAATGCGGCATCAATATGTGTAACCGTCCTACAATATTACGCGTACATCGTCATCTGCAGTGTCCCGGAAAAGAAAACTGGTTTTTAACATGACAGACATAAGGACATGGTTACGTTGTTCGCCTGCATGTACATGCAGTTACCACCATCGAACCATCGCGTTTAAAGAAGAGAAAATAAGAACCTAATTGAGAAGCGATCTTGCGCATTAGGTATTTTCGGGCCTAAGAAAGTAAAAGACAGATATGTTGAATTTACAACAGACTCATCGAAAACACAGAAAAAAATCTCACCCTCCTGTTTGCTTGTACTTCTTGTAGCCGAAGAAGAGGAGCCCTACCAGTATTATGACTGCCAAGGGAATGAGGACGGCGCAAAGGATCGTTGAGGTCGACACCCCGGTTGAAACGGGCTCCACTGCGGACAGTACATATATATGGAGAATTTTTGCCAGCTCAAGCATAAAAAAGTTTTCTTTATAATCAAGAAATAGATTTAGCTCAATATTTGAATAATTATTATACATCGAAATACGTCAAATTTTAAATCCATTTCAAACCCGGAGGATGCATAGCACAATAACGGTGTTTATAATAATGGTGTTTATAATAACAAATAAACAATTGTGCATGCCCCACGCACTGCGTGAATCTGTGTTATGCGAAGCATTTTGCATGTACTTGGCTATCCAGCATTGTTTGAGGTTCCACACGCGCTATGCGGAGTTTGCGGGTTCGGCGCCCACCGGCGACGAGTTATCTTTTTGTTCACTTACCATTTCCCTTTTCTTCATTATTTTCAACTTTCCAATTTATACCACACTTAATTTCGCCGATGATTTCCTTGGCTAATTCATTGTCTGTTGGCTTTATGTGGTCATGATTAACAAAATCGAGGCCCTCAGGGTTACCTCTTCTTCTTTCGTTTATTCATTGCGAGGGTCGCGAGTCTGTCAGCCTTGATGTCATTAGGTAGCATGCGATGGTTTATTAGCCACGTGCCTGCTCTCCCAAGATCACGTGTTACGTGACGCCATCGAGCTAAATAGGTTGTTCCACATTCGCCCACCATTGTTCTGAGTGGCGCTGGCTAACACTCCGAGGGCTAGGTCTAGTAAACATAAATACCCAAGTTAGTGGACGGATTGATGGCCGTCGTCGTAACGCAATCGGTAGTGCAACTGAGGCGGAATGCGGAGGTTGCGGGTTCGGCTACCGCCAGCGACAAGTGATCTTTTCGTCCGCTTTCATTTCCCTTTTATTCATCATTTTCTACATTACAGTTTCAACCACACTTAATTTCCCCGATGCTTTCCTTGGCTTCATTGTCTGATGGCTTTATGGGGTCAGAAAACTGGAAGGGAACGCATACGGTGCGTCCTTTGTTTCCGCGTTGTGGTAGTTCGCTCTCCACAAATGACATGTCAATCAACCCAAGCCGCATCTCCTTTGAAGTTATTTCAGGTGTGTGTTCGTGGTGATCTTCTGGAACCCTTCTGTAAGCATTCCGTAACCCCCAGCATGTCTCGGTACGAACACGCCTCCGTTTCAGTGCTTTTGCAACTTTCTTTGATATTTCTTTGCGGTAGGTTAAACCCTGCGAGGTGTAAGGTGCGGTTACTCAAATAGTAAGAGACTAGAATGTGAAATGCGAAGATGTATGTTCGGATCCTATTTGCGGCACGCGCATTTTTTCGTCCACTTTCCTTGCCCTTCACGTTATAATTTCTAAATTTCAATTAAACATAAAGCGCCCTAGAAAAGCATTGGTCCCGGGTTTGAATCCTGTACGAGGACAATTTTTGTCTCAACTGCGAAGCGTTCTTTCTGAGAAAGCCGTATGAGATTGCTCGGCAGCTTCGTGCTACATTCGTGTGTATGACAAGTTTTTCCTTTTATGATACTTCCTCCATCTTGCGAGGCTCCGCAGAGCTGATTTGCCGTGTAAAGTAATTCATGCAATGCTTTTTTGGTTTGAAGTTGTTGGTTCACATGGTTGAGACTAACAAAAAGTCAGGCCCCTCGTTTGACGTTTTTTAGAGCGACGCTGCTTATGCGGACCCTGTGCCGTCGTTGTCGGACTTCGCTAAAAAGGGGGCCAGATTACCTAGTGGGAGAGGTGAGGAAAAGAAGAGGAGGAAAGGGGTTGGAGTGACCCCTTTCCCCCTGTGAGAATGCTGTGAGAGGGCGCAGATGAAAAGGAGAACGGGGAGAGGGGTTGACGTAAGTTGCGCCGTCCAATACTCGCCTTGGAGGGGGAGACCGTGAGGCGCGCCAACCAATGCTGGTGTAGGAAAAAAAAAACAGGTCAACGGAGGAGTGGAGTGGGAGAGGAGTTCGCGTTAGCGTTGGCTGTACTTGCGGAGCTTTGGTCAACGACTCTTTGTCTGGGAACGTCGTAGAAAAGCGTGAGTAACGCGCTATATATAGAAACGGCTTCGACCGTGGACGCCCAGGCGTCCCATCCCCCGTCACGCGCTAGGAACACCGTCGCCAGTGGACACCAACGCGTCCCATCCACCGTAAGTAACGCCGTTCGGGCCAGTCAACTGGCCGCGAATGCAACAAAGGCTCGAACACTCGCTCCCATCGCTGCCGGCCTGATCTGGGGGTACCTTTTTTTTAAAGCATGGTCACCACTTAAAGCACGCAAAAGCGAAAATGAGGTGAAATAAGGGTGAAACAAAATATTTACAATATAGACAGCTTACAAAGTTTCACTTGCATGGTGTAACACTCAGTATAACTAACACAGCTTCGCTGTTCGACCGTCTTGATGGAGTGGAAGGGGTGGTGATTTTTTTTTGTTCATTAAGTGGTAAAGCTTCATGCAGTTTTATCTAGGTATCTGTACCTAGCTGCGTACATGTTGAGGAGCCCCAGGTTGTCACAATTATCCTTCAGCATATAGCCCGCTAGAGCGGCGTCCCTCCTATAGTCTAGCGTGCAGCCTCAGGACCGTAAACCAAAGAGAATCTTACCGTCATTTGAGATAGTGCTGCTGTAATGGTGCTCTGTTGTCGTGGTGCTATGTTCAGTGCTTGCGACCAGGGTTGTGAAGCTGTCCTCCGTGGTCGTGGCCAGCTTCGTAGTGCTTTGTTCCGCGGTGGGGTAAGATGGTTTCTCAGTGACCATCGACTTGCTTTCTGTAGTGGTCGAGGCAGTGGTAGTCTGGAGCCAGAGACATACCGGGATCCCAGTCAGATACTACTGCCGTAGAGGATCTCGTAAGAGCAGTTGCAGCGCAGCCGCACCCCCATCTTTTGGGTTTATTGATATTATTTTAAATACCTTATATTGTATAGCCTATTCATTAAGCGTTGTGACTGCAATTTTTTGTGTTCCTTGTGTGTTTGTGTACTATGAGTGTTTTTAGGCTGCTTCATTGATGAGTGAAGCTGTCAATTCCGTGCTTGGTTTCACGCTGTTGCGCCATGTATATCCATGGCGCGAAAGTGACACTGAAGCTACGATACTGTGGTTTTTCGCATGCCGGCCCCTTTGTGAAGAGTGGAATAAGGTTTAATTCATTCGTTTGTGTGGACATAAAGTGGGGAGGGGAGAGCATTTTTGTAAGAAGTCTAATTATGCACATAAGAATATTTACCAATAGCCAGCAAAATTAGTAACGGGCCAGTTGAGATCCTTGCAATTGCACAGTTTTTGGGGAAAAACGGTAATGACCTACTCAGGAAGTGCCTTTGGTTTGCAGTTGTTTAATGTCCTATGTTGACTTAGACAACATATTGCGACAAAAGAATACATACATTCAACTTATCAAAAAATAACCTTAATTAAACGCTGTGGCAACCTGCTTCATACATGCTTTACACATGCTTTACACTATCACAAATTCGGTTCCAACGGCATGGCGTAAAGCAGGATGTTTTTTTTTTTCATAGAAAGAAGCATTGATTGATCTTTTTACAAATAAATTAGCAATAATTCTTAATAAAATACAGTTTGTGCAGTGACTAGAAATGGTATAAACGACTGCTAATTTGGGAACGAGCGTAACGGTGTGCTATGCCACATGGCTAGCCGTGATTACTTAGATTCTTTCGTGGTGTCGGAGAGAAAGCTGGGATGCTAAAACTGAATTCCCTGAAGGGAATTGCTACGCTCATGTTTAAAAATTAAACTACGTTTGAAAAAATGCTATGATTCCGGCAGGCACGATTGAAATATTAAAAGTTAGAAAGATATTAGGTCAATATATATTGAAGTATGACTAGAACTATTTCGCGCCTAATTTATAAAAAAAAGTAAACGGAACAAATATACGAGCTTACCGCTCCCTCTGCAGGAAGAATGTAGGCTGCAAAAGAAAAAAAGAAGGACAAACATTATAATCAAAACTGGAGTATTCTTTATAAGTTCAAGTTCAAAAGTGAGAGCACTTGGTGAATATTTATAAACGAATTTGGAAACAGCTGCCATGTCATTACAAAGCCCTACAGATTTGGCGTCTGCAATATCAGAAATCAAAGGCCCTCATGCAGTGATAGTTATATTAGCAATATGGAATTGCTTTTACCCATCCAGTAAGTAACGAACAAGGCCTATGTATGTAGATGCATTTTGTGGACATTCTATTTTGTGTTGCGCATAGATTTACGGTAACCTTTTGGAAGATAAGAAAAACGTCAGTATTTTCATGATAGCGAAAAAACTTTCGTCCACCAGTAAGCAGCAAAATCGACGAAACAAACCCATACGGCCATCTCGAAAAGAAAGCTTAACATAAAAGAAAAATCGTCGTTGTCGACACGTATTGAATGCAGTACCCGCGCCTCTAAGCTAGCCATGACGTTAGCAGATTGAAGAGCGTTGTCGAATCAATCACAGTGGGTGGGAACATTAAACGGCCAGAAATGGCGCAGAAATGCGCGACCGAGAAGAAGTTTCAATAAAAGCAACTGTTGTCCTCCACCCGTATGTTGGAGGATAAAACAAGGAAAACTGACACGGCATTCCGAGAAACTCGTTGGGTTTTCTGTGTACAGACGCCCGTATAAAGGCGCACTCTACTAAATAGTGGTTTGTACTAAATAAGGTATGTAAGGGCATAAAAATAAGTCTCTGAAGGTGCCGTAAATCTGAACTTTACGCTGGAGAATAAATATGTCTTCATTTAATCACTGAATGCCCTTTCCTTCTACCCTGCTGGACAGTATTCAGTGGCGCAGTGAACATTGCCACACTTCAGAGTGTTTACGCCATGCCTTTCCATGGGCGCGGTCTGTTTTGATCAATGTATCTGGTTGGTCAATGTAATGGTTGGTCACCAGTTGTCGTTCACATCGGTTCTTGCTATAGGCGGTGCTGCAATTACCTGAAATTACTGTGTCAGCAATGCTGTCAGGGAAAGCCCATACGACGAAGCACGTTTGCACAGCTTGCAGAGAAGCTGATAGCAGTGCGAAAACCAAACGCCAATAGGAAAATATTGAGATCCGCTTGCACAGCGTTCCATCGTTGCCGTTCACATGCATACACAAAAGCAGCCCGGATCGTGGTCTCATACCCACATAAACGGCTAACTCCTAATCTAGGAGTTATAAATGGTTCAATAAGGCTTGAAGCGACAACAGTTGACTGTTAATTGATGAGACACACACCACTACATTATATTTTAGAGGTCCCTGATAATTTAGTGGCATGGCGGCGTCATTTATTCTTGCAGTGATAGACGCCAGTTTTGCTGGAAGTTCAAACGCAAAGCCATTGTCAAGCGCGCAAAATGTGCTTTCTATATCTGCGACGCGTATAGTATTTAAATGACTCAGATGCTTGATGTATCAAAATCTGCTAGTTATAAATGTGGTGTTACTATAAAGCAGATGCATGCAGAATTGTCCGAAAACTGCAACCTCGTTCTTTGGATGAGCAGAGTGGTAGCGGAAGACTCTTATACTGGTGGTTTGCGCACACGGAACTCTTGTCAGCATCTGTCGAGAAAATCCTCGGCAACTATGACGACGTGCTAGCAGCGTAGTAGGCTTGACGTCATTGACGTCAACAGAGCATGCGAACAACTGACGAAGGGCGGGAATAGCTGCATGCTCACTTTCAACAAAGGGATTGTTAGTCGAAAGAAATCCGAGTACACAATTTCTAAAAGAAATTTAAAACTTAGTGCTTCTCCGGTGTTCTCGTCTTTTCCGCAGTGTACTCTTGATGTAGTTCAACACAGGTTCTACTAATCGGAACATATTAGCAAAAACATCATAAGTTCCACTGAAGGGGAAGAAACTTCCCTGTACATCACCTCTTACTTTTGTCGAGCTTCTTGGCGCTGGTATTGCACATCACTCTTACTATCTTTCCAGATAGACCTCACTAAGGGCAACACCTTAACCTGGTTCCACGTCGACTTTATAAACTAGGTGGAACACATTTTGAAAAAATGTTCCGCTTTGTGAAATTTATGGGAAACGAGATGTGTAAGAATGTGTAAATCAAACTTGTCTGAAGCGGTGAAATCACCGATTCGGGTCACCTTCTCAAAAAAGGCATGTCCACACCGTTCTAAGGTGACGCGCGTACATGCCATGTGATGACTTTGTGTGCTCGTAACAGACCTAGAACCCACGAGTGAACTCCAGGCTGCGCTGGCCAAGTCCGTAGCCAGTCATCTGACCATCTCATCAAGTCATAGAGTTAGTATAACTTGTGTTAACTGCTAAGCGACAACTGTGATTCACAATGTTGTCTATGTGTAGCATTCTCAAGGCTGAGGCATGTAGATGTCCTGTATAGATAGTATCCCAACCCATGCCTCAGCGACGGTTCCCTCGGAGTAACAAAAACGGATATCGAAGGCTATGTTCTTGCAAGCTGCATGAGGAAAAAGTAATTGTGGAGCCGGAAACACGCCATGGCAGCCATGCTTGAGACATCACCTTTATGCGTGTTTGCCGCTTAAAAATCGTGTGCACAAAGTTGTGCGCAAGTTCTCTAGCGCTATTAGAATGACCCTGTCAGCAATTCATCCTCTTCATAACCAAGATACTCACGCTTCGTGTCGGCGGAGACGGCCACGTACGCAGCCGGGAAGCTGATTTCGCTCGGATTGTAGTCGAACAGTCCCAAGTTCACGCGAGTCCTCGCAGAAACGCCGATGACCGTGGTACCCTTGCAGTTGACGTGGGCGTACTTGAAGGCCCTGGCGTCATCGGCCAAGCGGAAGAAGTTCGTCGTGCCTTTGTCGGAGTCGATCGCCACGGTGTAACCCGTTACATTCAGCTTTCCCAGGTGGGCAGGCTTCCACCGCAGGTGAACCGACCCGTACATTCCTCCGTTCTCGCAGTTCTTGAAGTCTTCGACGGCGCGCAGATCTTGTGGAAAGAACTTGCGCGCTGTGGGTGATTAAGCAATGTGCCTTTAAGTTATTGCAGGAAGAGAAAAAATACACAGACCGAACGCACGTGTTGCAATCTATGTTAAAAGATGGTTTACTTAAGTGGGTAATAAAATGCTTTATAACAATCGTCGATGCGCATAATTTTGTTTACTGTCATCCTATGCAACACTTGATCTCGTGGAATGTGTATGTTTAGCGAAGCAGTTCCATCATACACTGAAATATTTTCAAATATTACCCGCGTTTTTTTTTTCGTAACATTCTCATATAATCGATCGTAACTCAGTTACCTCTGTCTCCGGTGGCGTAGAGCATGGCACGCGAGGAAGACGACTCTCCGGACTCGAACTGGGCCTCGACCCGAAGAATGTACGCGTTCCAGCATTCCATGAAATCCAAGACATGCTGCGTCACGTTGGGAGCGACACGGACCCGGATGTCGATGCCGCGGCTTGAGACAACGTGAATGACGTAAGCTTCAATCGGGCTGGTGACAACCCGCGGTGGATCCCAGCTAACGAAGGCGCTCATGGGCGTCTCGGAGATTCCGCTGTCACAAGAGCTTTCGTTCGTGTAAGCCATGACGTCATAGGGGGCGCGTTCTTCATCTGTGATTGACGTTTTCACGGGGTCTAGAACAAACAAGGTTTACGTCTTAATAACACTTGTTGTTGGAAAAGTTGGTACAGGCTAACATGCTAGAAGGTACGTGCTACATGCTAGATGGTACATGCAGGAGACGCCCTTTCCTTTCGCCTTTCTTTTCCTGGGTATTTTGCCTCTTTTCGTTGTATGAAGGTTTAAGTCGTCTATTGCAGTAGATGCTGTCATCAAATATTTGAATTGCTTAAACATAAACAGCAATGATGGGTTCTCAAGAATACAATTTGCAGGTATTGTGAATTAGCCCGCCTTCCTATACATTTACACAAGCTGGATGGTCGGGCAAACAGTCGTTTGTAGGGACCGACTCGAGTATGCACAGGTCCTCGAATTCTGTTTCCACGAGGACTTTCACAATAGAGGTAGACGTCATTAGTATCACCAGATTCGTTTCTCCGTCATCATGTCATCCTATTCATATGTCCATAAGTATTTAAGTGGTATAATTCGTTGCATGTAAGGTAGGTTATAAGATTTGGTTGGATTAAGCGTAGTGTAATTATAAGTTTTAGTTGGTGTTCGTTCATCTTCGGTATAGGGCGAAATAACGGCATGTATTGTAAGACGACACAAGACAGGGGTGTTGACAGCTACTGCATACTTAAGTGAGGCAGAACCAATTCTTCGCTTACCAAGATGCAATCTCTGCTTTGAAAAAATGTACCACCAATCAATGAGACATTTTCAGGTTTAGTTGCATTCTAGTTATAACATGGGACCCGTTTACTTAGATTACCATAGCTGTCATCGCTGTCTTGGTTTGAGATGTCTGCGCGTCCCAATAATTCGCGCTGTTATGAAGGATAAAATGGGAGTATACTTTAGGCAAGTGGCGAATTCGCCAAGGTATAATCGCAGTGCCAAATGGTGTTCCTGCCATGGCGACACCACAGCTGTCCTTGGAATCTTAGCGCGGTCTTCTGACTAACGTGCGATCCTCCAATGCGCTGCTATTAAACTTAAATAAGTAGAATGCACTCTGTGTGACACTGAGGTGTTCAAGCGCTGCTACTTGAGCGCCAAGTGTGCATATAGAATCCGGTTCAATTCGCATTAGGTTATGCCATCGTTATATTAATCAGAATGAAAATGACAGAGTGCAGTGAGCTCATAAATCTTTCAATTAAGAGAAAGGCATTTTTCATAACACGTCTCCCTACTGTCACCAGTCTCTCCCTGTGATGTTTTCCTATGCAAAATTGCGTCGCTTAGGCAAAATTCTGTTTTCTTTGCTGTAATATTGTCTACTCTGTGATTAGGCGTATAACAACAGTCTTGTTAAGTCTTGCTAGCAGCGCCTCGCTGCTGAGATAACCGTTTTTATTTTTATACTCTCAATGATGTGCAATATGCTTACCATCGTAGTCATCACACTGCCGGAGAGAGTTGGCCCAGAAAGGTTGTTCCATGAAAAACAAAGAGGAAAATGCCACTGCCTAGATTAAGGCATACTTCACTTCATTTTGCAGTAAAACACTTTGTACAAACGTTTCAGCAATAACGAACACAAGGAAATGTAACCAGTGCAAATAGATTAGTACAATCGAATACGCAGGTTTTTTAGATGCACGACAAGCTCCGATGATGTGCACAGAAATGTGTGGTACCGCAGAATTGCGGTAGGTTACAGCTTTGAAAGGATAGATCAGGCTGAAAATACGGAAACTTTTCTGAGTCCAACATTGCCACTGCTTTTACACAATTTAGGCTAATAAAGAAGTGAGCGCTAAAAAATTAAATTAAGCTATAGGGTTTTACGTGCCAAAGCCGCGATCTGATTATGAGGCACGCCGTAGTGGGGGACTCCGGAAACTTTGGACCACCTGGGGTTCATTAACGTGCACCTAAACTGACTGTAGCGAAGAGGAGACGTAGTCCAACACCAGCCTAGCATGCGCTTGTAATCTCGCTCAAGGCTTCTCTTCCTGCAAATGCACGTTGTAATTCACACATTTTCTTTAGCCCCACCATAGTGGTACCGGGACTCTGACGCTCTTCTGCTAAGGACGAGGTCAGGGGTGCAATTTCTGCCCACGGCGGCCATATTTTCATGTTGGCGAAATTTAAAAACACTCAGATACTTAGATTTATAGGCAGTTAAAGAAACCCATCTGGTAGAAATTAATCTAGAGCACCCCACTACTGCGTATTCCATAACTCACTGTGCCCTTTGAAGACGTTACATTTCAGTCTATGCATTTTGGTGGAGAGAATCATTTAGCTAGGTGCTAATATGGGACGTGCTTTCACAATCATGCAAGATTACATTGAAGATTGCACGGATAGGACAATAAATCATCCTGCCGAGGCATTTCAATTAAAATACGTCGCTTCAGTGAAGACAAAGATCACTTATCCTCCAAATCGGGTTTAGAAAGCACTAATTTAATTTTGAAAATATGAAAATAAAGTTGCAGTGAGCGTTTTGTAAACCGGAATGGCGTTAATTTCAGTCCTTAGTCATTGCAACCACATGAAATATCCTTTTAACACTGCTAAAAAGTTTCCACAAATACTGATTACGATGTGCCTTTCTTGTCGTTTCGTCACATCTCTGCATTCTGAAATCTGGACGCTTTAGTAAAGCGTACGGCGCTATGGAGATTTCCGAATTCGGAATGTTTTTCGCGAAGTCTTGAAATTGCTGCAATATTTAACTGGAGATAAATTAAGTGCAAATCAGAGATAAACTAAGCAAGATAAACATCAACCAAAGCACTGAAACATAGCATGTACCGCTGAGGTCGGTGCACCTGAATGCTTCACTCGAACGTTAACAGATTTCGCGGGGCTTCAATAACAAGACGCCCCCACTTGCTGCCCTTATCGTCTATCGATTACTGCGGCTCTGTTTTTTTTTTTGATCAGAAAGAGTGCAGACTCAATCAGGATCATTGAACTGCTTGAACGGCTCCTATTGTCTGCACACCCTCTCTCCAGAGAGTATTTCTGGTGTTGCATCTTTTTTTCGACATCGCATAACTCAACCGAATTCATATCATTCTGACGAAGAAATTATTGGTTTAATTCAACTATATTCTTTCTCGATCTTCATTTTAGGAGAATGTTGTTCCGAAAACTTGGTTAAAAAGGGTTCCCGAGTCTGATGATTTATTGACAGTACTCCAAAGCATCGGGCAGCTTTATGTGAATTCTTTTGTTGCCGGGAAATGTGCAAGAACGAGAGGAGAAGGGTGACACCTCTGTCAGAGTGTGAAAAGTCTAATGCTTGTGTCAGCAGTGATCGTATACATCAGTAGCCTACGTGGACTGAAGTCCTCTTTAATGACTAACTTGCGTTTCTTGATAAGAAAATATACACAAAGAAATCTATAAAGCATTAGCCCATGATAGCACCGTCCGAGACTTCATATAGTGCTAAAATTAAGCGATTGATATGTAACAGCGCCCTCACGTAAAGAACATACTTCTTAATAGCATTACGTAGTTATCATGTTTAAGTTCGTTTTTTTTTTTCTTTTCGTTTAAGAACTTGATCGTAAAGGCTAAAGTGCTTGTAGAGACTTAACACGCGCTACGAAAATACGCCCCACATAGACACATTTTACGTTATGCATTTGTGTACATCAGATCACACAAACCGTACACAATAAGATGAAAAGTGTGTTTGACCTCTTCTAGTCTGTTGCCGCAATTTCGCAACATCCCAAATCACTGGGCATAATTCCCAACGGGATGCTTAAGCAAGATAAATCCTGATTTTGACGTTACGTGCTGTCAACCAATAAAAAAAAAACTGCGCTTAAGCGTATTGTCATTTCTGACTCCAAGAACAACGCTTTGCGCATGTTGCTTCCAACGAGGGCGACGACTTCAGAAACTGCATCTATTCAGGGGCAGAAATTGAAGTCACTATATCTACAATACCGACATTTTCACAGGTTGTAATAACATGCCAGGCAAAAACGTACCTGCAAAGTTTGAGTTTGTTCAGTTAGTAAACATGCATTGAATATAGTGGCATTGTTTCCTGCTAGATGCTCATTTGAGTTTTTTAAGGGCTTTAAAAATCACCTCCGAGAGCTTAGCAAAGGGTACGAGAGTAATTTCGGGTGTTCTTACCTCGCACCCCCATGTTTCTAACTGAAATTTCAAAACCTTTTTTTTTGGTGATAAAATTCAGACTATAAGACGTTAAGCTATTTACTACTTTGCTTGACACAAGAAAGACGAGCATGCTGTAACTACCGAGACAGTGCTGTCTACCTATATTCGGCAGTCATCTATGTTTTATTTATAAGAAAACGTGGGCGCCAATAAAATGATAGGCTGGATGTAAATAGTTATTTGCCATGTTTTTCTTACGACGTATTCGGACCGTGCGCATCGGCTGCAGAAGCAGGCCTCAAATCGTAAAACACAAAAGGCTAAAATGTTGTTTCTTGGGGGGGGGGGGGGGAGCGGTATATGAGGTGAGGCACTATAGAATTCTCATGAATGAGTGTGCCACTGCCGCTTCCCACTTTCTCAAGCGTCTAAAGTGTCGCGAAAATAGGCAAATTTCTTTAGCAATGCAACTTCAGTTAAAGCGAACTTTTCTATCATGCCGGCAAACACCACTTCATCATCATCATCATCAGGCCTATATTTATGTCCACTGCAGGACGAAGGCATCTCCCTGTGATCTCCAATTACCCCTGTCTGGCGCTAGCTGATTCCAAGTCGCGCCTGCAAGTTTCCTAACTTCATCACCGCACCTAGCTTTCTGCCGTCCTCGACTGCACTTCCCTTCTCTTGGTACCATTCTGTAACTCTAATGGTCTACCGGTTATTCATCCTATGCATTACATGGCCTGCCCAGCTCCATTTTTTCCTCCTAATATCAATTAGAATATCGACTATTCCCGTTTGCTCTCTGATCCGCACCGCTCTCTTCCTGTCTCTTTACGTTAGGCCTAACATTTTGCGTTCCATCGCACTTTGTGCGGTCCTTAACTTGTTCTCGAGCTTCTTTGTTAACCTCCAAGTTTTGCACCATATGTTAGCACCGGTAGAATGCAATGATTGTACACTTTTCATACTCACTTATGACTCCCCAAAAGGCGTGCACTTCTTGTAGTTTCAGAATGCAAGCGTTACACAAGGTGCACTTTTCGTTGTCATTTTTTATACACACAGCTGAAGCGACTCGGCCCCTCTCCGCAGTAAGCAAGCTGTATAGGTGCGTTGTTTGCGAGGAACGCCTCTTCCCTGCCCGGACCCCTTGAATAATGCAGTTTTGAGGCAATATATTTAAGGCACGTTTACCGTAGCTACCAGAATACTAACCTGCGAGGTAACTTGAAAGATAAGGCAAACCAGAAGAGCCGATGCGACGAAGCAGCCTTTCATGATGCTGTGTGTACGTCTGTCTATACTATACTATAAACAAAGGATAAGACGACTGGGCGCCAGCCGATGTCTCTAGAGCACCGATAGCACCTGCTCAGGCCTTTTTATAGAGGCGTCATTATTTAGCCGACGCCCACGGCTGCGCGATAACTAGGGAGACTATGTGAACACTTCAGGGGCGTTACAGACGCTGATAGCCAGTACTTTTGTTTTTCGTTTTAAGCAGAGGATGCGCTATCTTGGAAGCCAAGGAAACAATACCTTCTAAAATAGTGGAATGGGAGACAAAGCGGGATTTGAGATAGGAAGGAATGAAGCGAATAAACGCCACTCTGTTTTGCCTTGACAGTACCGCTGCCTTGTGCAAAGTCTGCAGTGGCAGAATCTTAATTTAACCTCATCGACAATGCATTGGTGTTCCTACCTAGCATCGAGCGTTTAAAAGATCGCTCTATTGCTAGATGCGTTCAGGCTTTTCTAAACGGATATTTTACGCACAGATTGTTCAGGTATATTGTCGTAATGCAACAAATATCGCAGGCGCTGTCGGTTTATACATTGTTGTGCATATTTCTTAGTTTAAGCAGTCACTGCGCAATTTCATCTTGTAACATAGAGCACAAAACTGTTGCATTGCATGTAGTGCAGTATATTGCGTAGCTTCCCGTTTCTTTATTTGCTTGATACACGTGGACGTGTAATACGTGTGCAGTTTTCACTTTCTACGTTTAACTGTAACCATGAGTACTATTGCATTCATCCTTAGGTTCATCATGGCTGCACAACGCAAGGACCACAGAGCATGGATCTGTTTATCTTTAAATTTCGAATCAGTTTCTGAAATATGTTTCACTAAGTTGTGTACAAACTCACGGTGACTATCGCGGCAACGGTGACTGCAGAAATGCGCCAGGAGTGCCCGTATATCAATAACGGCGTTGCATGTAGGCTCCCTACCATATAATTGCTATGGCAATAAAACGTCCGATTACCGTGCATTGAATGGCCGTTGAAGAGCCCCAGGGGGTCAAATTATTCCGGAGCGTGGCATATAATCATATCATGGTTTTGGCATGTAAAACCCCAGAACTTAATTTTTGAGAGAGCTGACTAGAGTACGATAATGTGCGCCGTTTAGAATGATAATCGCGTGGTCAATGTCTGCATACTGGCAAATGCATTAACAAAGGTGTGAAAACGTGGGCTTCTTGCTCATTCATGACTATACGTACAGCGGGAGCTATATCAGACAGTATGTGTCTACGCATTTCTGTCATGTCTGCATGGCGCTGTACCTATTGACATTATAGAAGGTAAGCGTTGGACTGAGATCTGCTTGGATGGGAACAAAAACTGAAATGAACACTAAAAAAACTGCAGTTGTATGCGTCGCATCGTGCATTGGCGAAATTAAACAATTTTATTTGAAGCATCCGGCCACACAAGGGTGATCTTCGCCACCTCAACAGGGAACGCCTTGCTGAGGTGGAACAATGTGAACTCTTCGACTACCACACTAACCTCGATGGTGCCGTCGTCCTGGAGAAAAAGCAGCACCGAAGTCCGCTTCTTTTAGAGTCATGACACATTTCAAAAAGGTGAGGAAATATCAATAGCTCCTCAGGAACTCTTTCCGCAATCTATTTCTACTGATTCCTCAAGTTCTCCGCACGCCTGGTTTAACCACAAGAAACGCATATAAACACAGATGGGGCTCCCGACGTCTTACTCCTGAAGGAGCAGACTCCGTTTCGAAACGTCAGGTAACTTTTTTTTTTTGGTTTGAGTTCTCTGACTGTTTAATTCAAAAGAAGTTATGTTTCACTCATATCGAATCACCTTACTTTGTGAGCTGCCGGAGTAGTTCCTGATAAGCTGGAAAATTTAAGAAATTGGGTTTGTAAGACGTCTTAAGGTCTTTTTTCGTTCGGAGCTGCTCTTTACCGTTGGCCGGTAACCTTCGCTAGTATAGCGCTTAGCACGAGGACTGGCCAGAATCTGCTCTTAAGAATAATTCTAGAGCAAGAGCTTTTTGTAAATAGGAGCCCTGATGTTGTTCACTGGCCGCTCTGACATCAATGTGCATAAAAACGCAGTCCTCGTGTCATTCACGAGTATTTCTATTGTTGCTGTGGACTTCTTTTCGACAAATAATATTATGTTCTCCTAGCTAGTGTCTTTTTATCTCCAATTATGAGTGATATCCTGCTCAACTTTGATTACATTCAATTTTATACTAATATTTTTTAACACACGACGCTGGTTTCTTGCGCTATTCTTTCACAATTTTTTATATATTGTTAAATTTTTAAACAGACAATTTTTAAACACAATGCCAATCATGTGCTCTGTTCGAGCTTGTTTCAATTTGACATATATTGGACATGCCATATTCGTGAAAATATACTTGATCTGCAATGTGTTTCAATACATCTGAACCAACAGACTTCATGTACGACACCTTACTCACAAACAACGAGTTCTTTATTACCCACTTTCCCTATAGTGCCTCCGATTTCAAATACTGACTTTTGAACCTATGTTCACATTGAAACGTCAGTAGTAAGCGTCGCTTTGCATTCGGTTCTCCTCAGTAAAATTTATTTCGTTGCTAAGAACCTTCGCGCAATATTCATTGTCGTTTTCGCTCGGTATAGTTTTTTTTTTTGGAACTTGGAATATGCGACGCGAGAAAAATGACCCCATGCGCAAATGCCTTATTTCTGCTCACGAGGCGAAATCGTTGTCACCTGCTAACTCATTGCAAAACCCAATGAGTAAAATGGCTTTAGTGGCTCTGAGAACGCCCCTCTACATACTAGTGTTTTTTTAACGTGTTGCAAGCAGTAGAAGAAATGTTCTCTGCAATATTTTTTCCAGCTCTTCTGATTAACTCGCGGTCAGCCGTACTGTGCAATCAATAGAAGCACGTATCAGCCTCGGTGTACTTGTACAATTGCGCAGCAATGACCGACTTCATCAGAGGAACCAAGATAGAAACAATGACTGAAATCCAAGACTGAAAAGCGTAAATGGCGTAAGTCGTGTGTTTTCTAATGCGAACAGTAAATCACTTCGCCTCCATTGCTTCAGACTTCGCTATTTTGGTGCTTAAGATTACATAATTAGCACTTTACCTGTTCATTCCCGTAATTACCTGTTCATTGGAAAAAGTAAAATCAAAGCACGCACGCTTTCATCGTTTGTGTGGTCCCACACAATGCTGCCGAATTCGGTCTGTCGAAGAAATACGGCGTTTGCTCGAGGTTGTTTCTATGCGGATTCGCTTTCTTCTACATTAATTTTTTTTCACTTCACGGCTTTTAAAAAATAGCTGCATTGCGGCAACCACCGGGGAGCTACTGCGTCGCTCATGTTTCGGAGAGCTAATCATGTCAAGTTTGTTTCAAACACCACTTCAAATCAATAGCGCCGCTCGTAGATATTGTGTTGGAGTTTAGCCTATGCGTCGTGTGTTTGAGGTTCCACAAACACGTTCCTGCTTTAATTTGATAGCTTTTTGTCCGGCGGGCGCTACTCGAAATTCATCTTCATTAGTCTATCTCCATGGACAAATTGCCGGCAACATAATTGTCTACTTGAAGATCTCATATTTCCTAATTATCCTGATTCCACGTGTCTGTGAAGTTTTAGGCCTGGTTACACATAATAATATCCTCACAATTTTGCCGAAAGTCATGCATAATTACTGTTCTTTGAGTTTTCGCAGCGAATAAAGCATGGCGCCTGCTGTGCTGTAAAAGTATGGTGTTAGTATTAATGATGCGATACATCTTACACGTGCTATTCGTTCCTGGTGCTTTGAAAACGTGTTGAGACAACAGCTTCCACAAAGGTTCTCAGATGAATGTACAGTAAGTTTCTTTTTGCGAACTGTGCCTGCAAACAGGACTATTATAGTTTGACAAAGATACATAGTTTGAAAGTAAGCTTGCTCTCACGTGTAAGGTAGTCAAGAATCTGGCCTCTTATCATCTCATCTTATTTATTCAATAGATATTTCCACTTATCGACGCTATACACACGTCCTTATTTGGGTGCATATTGTCCATAATTGTTCAACGCAGGTTTCTAGTGTTTTACTTCGGACGACGTTCTAAACATCTGTGCGAGCCTGATGACACGTACACACGTCAAAAGTTTGTTCAACATCCAAAGAAGTTTGTTCAGATGCAACATACGTTATCTACATTTGTACAATCCTTTATCGTCGTTCCGAAGTTTGCTTGGGTACTTTTGCTCATAATGCAGTTAAAACAAAATTGTTATACCTGTACGTGTTGGTCCACATTTCTGCATGTTCTCGTTCATTTCTCTGTTCCTTCCTAGTTTCGTTTGTGGATCCTTGAATGTGTTTGTCCTTCCACCGCATACACACTTGCGCACACAATTTCTTTTTCACAGTTATGTCTAGTACTACGAAGAGAACAGTAAAGCACGGACATTGAACCATGAGTAAATTCAGCGTTCTCCATGCTCAATATGACACAATTTCACGTATAATGCGCACCAGATTGCGCAACTAAAACATTTCGTTTGAACTCGGACCTGCACTCGCAGTGAATCGCGTCGGGGCATCTCTTCTGCGTCAATTGTGGTTAGGTGCAGGCTCCAAAAGTAGTCGCTAGCAGTTTTTTATGGCATGTCTGGGGCACCGAAGAGAACGTATATCACTTTGTTATGTCACTGTCTTGCATTTGATACAAAACGATAATAAATGACCCATACATTACCGTTCCTGTACACAATTCCACACTGTTCGCATGAATGCTACTGGGACGCCGTCTACCGGGATGATCGGCACAGAAAGCAGTGCAGGCACTTGTGTGCTTTTTGAAGAGGATTGACTTGTGTGAGCGCTTTTGACTGTGTGTTGCTGGGCGCACATGTTCACACATTCACTGGGTCTTTCCTTCGTATCTCTCTGTCATCTTTCTATTCCCCCTTTTTCTTCACCAAACGTACGGTGGGCAACCAAACGATTTTCTGGGTAACGTGTTTTTCTTCTTTCTTTCCTTTGGTCCCACTCTCGCTCTTCCCTTTGGTGTGCCGAGTATTGCTACACATGGTCACTTTACTCAATGTGCGGCCATGTTTGCAGGGGACGTTGGACAAGCCGCATTTCGGCAGCAATAGTGCCCACTGCAGCCAATGTTGATCCGATGCATGTGCTTTGAGACAGTGATCAAATGCCGTTTTTAAGGAAAACATGAACCTAGCGGTGTGGAAATCATATCAAGGTTAAACAACTTTTTATTGTATATGGCTCGCAAGAAAATTCGCGCAAATCACCCCACCATCTTGGCTCTTGTAATACAGTCGGGGATGCCTTGAAATATACTCATGTATCCTTCGCATGTTTCTCGACAATCCATCGCAATTCGCGACTGAAGGCGTTAGTGTGGAAGTTGGTAGCGCGAAGCAAAGTGACACTGGTCGACGAGACAGGACAAAGAAGAGCTCTCTCTTTCTCGGCGTCCGGTACTCCTATGCTTCGCGATATCATGCGATACGTGTGATTTCATGTGATATGATATCACCAGTAAACATGGCTTGCCAAAAAGCCCAATCCCATACTGATTTGAAAGGATTAGACTGTGAATAAAAATCGTTTCATGGTTCTTTCGCATGTTTATTTTCAGTTTGCCCCACGACAAAGACTAGCCAGCGCGACCTAAATGCGCTAACCACCTCTTTTAAATAAAACTTTTAAAAGAAGATAATATTAGTGCAAACTCAGCTTATTGATAATTGGCGAGCTGACGACTGTGCTATTTTTGACCGCCTGCTAACTATTTCTATTTCAATGTTGTCTCGATGTTCACAAGAAGACCACCGAGATCTTGTTGCGGGCTAAGGCGATGCACTTGCGGGAAGAAAAAAAAAACGGAGCCTTCGCAATGCTCTGCTCGAAACAATAATAAAAGAACGCGGACTTTTGTATCGCGCTGGCGATTGTGCACGAGTAGTTCAACTATTTTTTTGACGGAAATATCGGCATATATTGCCCTGTCTGACAGAAATATCAGATGAGGAAACGTAGGCCTCTCACATGAAAAACATGTGTGAGATTTATTGCACGCGAGCGGTTGAAGCACCACTACTTGTTACTGGGCCCAGTTGGCTCATGATTGTTATCATGCAAATGAGGCTCTTCGATGTTCGGCTGTTTCTTACCACAGACTTTTCGGTCATAATAAGCCGGTGAAGCATTAGTTTCGTCCAAATATATTGTGACGAGCGTCAGGGACTGTTCTCGTTCCTCAAAAGGCCGCGCCTGTAAAGAGAAGGTGAATCAGCAGTCACACGTTCAGATTAGTTCCGCAATAGCCTCTAGACTACTGTCGATGCTGCAGTGTGAATTTGAAGATCTGGCATTGAAGGGCCATTACCGTTTTCACCGCATCGATTTATTGAAAAGTACTCAAGGACTCAGTACGCGTGAGATTGCTTCGATGCTTAGCTTCCTCTTTTAATGCACCGCCGGGAACTTGTGCTCAGCTTACAATACCGAAAATATTTTAAAAAATACACGTGACGCTTATGATACGTGCCCTTGGCCGCGCCGCTTTCTCCACACTCGTACCAGCAGTGGTGTGCGCAAAAGCTGAAAAGTGGTATTGATTTTGCTTAGATGAAAGTTTCTCGCGCCTGGTGCCGCTTGAGAAAGGCTCGGGGGACACGGAACAGTACGGAAATTGCTTGCACGTGTGTTTTCTCGGAGAGTGCCGAAACAACATGGAAGGTGGTGAGGGAAGGAAGCAGCGCATACACTTCCGTCTGGAAGTCGCAAACTGGAACTAAGTGGAGGCAGAACCGGAATTACGCGGTGGCGGCTCCTGAAAGAGTGACACTACTTTAAAAAAAAAGCGATAGACGTGGTACTGTCACACAGTCATTTGACCCGCCACATAAACAGAAGAAACGGAACCCAGAGGCCTGATATTGGTTAGTCACAACCATGTGACGCCAGCATATAATAAAGCCAAAGAACGCAAAGGGGACAATAATTCATGGTGGGAAAGGCAGCAACTTCAACACATACGGACAGAAGAAAAGACAGAAAGAAAAAATAAAAATAAAAGACAAGGACGAGCGCTGATTCGCAACTGAAGAAGTTATTAAAACCGAGTGAATTAGTGTACATAAGGTGTTGTTTTTATAGAAAGTGTAGCAATGATAAGCTAAAGTAGAGTGAAAACGAACAAAAAAGACCGGTGGAAGCTGAACATACACCGTCGGCACTACACGTGCATTGCTCTGCCAATTGGGCTATGGCTGCGGCTGTTTCTACGTCCACATTCTTGGGTATTGTATGTAGGTGTGCGATATATAACCCGAGGAGTGGTACCTAGCGCCACTCAAAGTCACATTAATCACACAGTGTCAGTATTACGTTCACAGACGTTTACCATCACACAGTGTACCCGTGCCACCGGGTCCCAATTTCGCGCTCAATTCGGTATTATTTAATTATTGCGACAGTGCCCTCATCACCGCTCGTGCTGATGTCCGAACAGAGCAGTGTCCGAAATTGCTAAGAAATTTAACTACCCGTGTATTAGCGTCGGGAATAACCAATCACATTTTTGTTTAAGCTTTAGAACTTTTTACGCGTACTTTTTATCACACGTTTTATGCTATGCTAAAGATGTGCTTTTTTGTGCTTGTGCTAAGCGTTTTAACGAATGTGTCTTATAGAGGTTAAAAGTGAGTTTGTCTCAGTTGACGTCTCACTGGCGTTCTATGCAGGCTCTTCCTACCTTGCACTGATTTCTACAGTGCATTCGTCCTCACCACTGCGACAATGAAGGCGCCTGTTTACTTTAAAATATGTAGTAGGATATGTTCCGACAAATATCGTGTGAACGTATTTTGAATGGGATTCAGAAAAAGAAAAGAAATCTTTCAAAATACTTTACGCTCATGCTCAACCGCCTATGGTCAGGGAACCTATTTCAAATTTTGTAGCCATAGAAAACTGCTTTACAATCTTGCAATGCTATTTACCAATGCGAAACTTCAAAAAATAATAAAGAGGAATCATCGAAGGTTATTTTTGAAGTACGCGATACATCGCGTTGTTTTGGCTGCCTCTAGTAAGCTTCGAGCTTGTTTCGTCTAAGTAAGCTTCACATGTTGCAACATTCACCACTGATACAGCGGCAGCTAAGTTTAGAGCCATCTCTGCAGCGATCCACGGCGCTGGGACCCAGAGTTTGTTTATAACCCACGCCACTGAGACATGTTCTGCCGCGAGCGTGCGCGGGCATAGATATGCAGTGGTGTTACTGATGTCACAACCGACGCAACCAATCAATAGGTGCCGGCTCCTACACGCACCCTCGACATTTTTACCTAACACTCGCAAATCTTCCTATTTACAGGAGTACTCAGTTCTCCCTCTATTACTCCACACCGCATTCCCTCCTTCTCTTCAGTGTGCCAGAACCACATGAACACATCTCGTTCCTCAAAAGCTTCGTTTTCTTTTCAGTAAATTTTATTATCCATAGAAGGATGACTGTTAGGGCTATTGGCTGATCTGTTAGCGCGAATTTGCAGTGTGAAGGCAAGACGAGGACGTAGGCAGGACAAGGACAAGCGCTGATTTCCCACTGAGGTTTTATATCAAATCCGTCCAAAGTTATTGACGACTGTCAAAAAGAATTCAGCAACTTTCTCTCTCCAATTTCAGCAACATTCGGTTAGCACATGACATTGTCCTGCTCAGCAACACTGGGGTTGAATCGCCACAAATGATTGAGCACCTTAACCGAGAAAGGGTAAGAGTGGAGTTAAAGATTCATACACAGAAGACACAGGTAATGTTGAATAGCCTGGCAAGGTAACAAGGATTCCTGATCGCGAAACAGCCTCTGTAGTCTGTACAGGAGTACATTTATTTGGGTCACTTAGTCAGAGGCGACCCTGACCATGAGATGGAAATTTACAGAAGAGTAAAAATGGGTTGAAGTGCATACAGCCGGCATTATGAAATCATGACTGGGAGCTTACCACTGTCGTTGAAAAGGAAAGTATACAATCATTGCATTCTACCGGTGCTAACATATGAGGCAGAATCTCGGAGATTAACGAAGGAGCTCGAGAACAAGTTAAGGACCACACGAAGAGCAATGAAGGAAATATGTTAGGCCTAACGTTAACACACAGGAAGAGAGTGGTGTGCATCACAAAACAAACGCGGATAGCTGATATTCTAGTTGACATTAGGCAGGAAAAATGGAACTGGGCAGGCCATGTAATGCGTAGGATGGATAACCGGTGAACCATTCGAGTTACAGAATGGATACCAAGAGAAGGGAAGCGCAGTCGAGGATGGCAGAAAAGTAGGTGGAGTGATGAAGTTAGGAAATTAGCAGGCGCAAGTTGGAATCAGCAAGCGCAAGACAGGGGTAATTGGAGATCGTAGGGAGAGGCCTTCGTCCTGCAACGGAAACATAACTAGGGCTGATGATGATAATGATGATAATCAAAAACAAGATTAAAAAAGGAACTATAAAAGCAAGAGACAACGCGGCGTGGCTGCACCCCTTGATTTGCACCAACCTTCGTCATTAACAAACACAGGGACGATCCCATACTGCATTATACTTGAAGCACTCCAGACGGTGCGGGAACAGAGCACGTGCGGCAAAAATTCATCGATGATCCGATCAGAAAGAGATCTCCGTTCATGGGAAGTGGCATGTACGGACGGCGATTGTGACATGATGCGCATTTTTGTTGTTTATCTTCTGCTTTATTTGCGTTAAACCCGGGATTCTACGCGCCACAACCACGAGATGATTATGAGGCACGCCGTAGGGGGAGATTCGTGAACTATTTTGACTACCTGAGGTTCTTTAACGTGCACCCAATACACGTTACGCTGGCGTTTTTGCATTTCGCCACCTTCGAAATGCAGCCACCGTGGCCGGGATTTAAACCCGCGCCTTCGGAGCAGATCGAATTGCGCTATATGCGTCATATGTATAAAACATTTTAGTAGTGACGTAGTTTACTTAGGTAAATGCATGTTTTTTTTCTAGAGTATATGATCCCGTTTTGTGCCGTCACTGCTGAATATCCCAAGGGTGTCACGACACGCTGAGACCCCAGCTAGCTCCGACAACCTGACACGCATGTAGAATAAAAATGAAAACAGCTGATCAGCAGTAAAGTAAGACATTATTCTGAAATTTAGAACTCTAGCCTCAGCTTCTAGTACGTGCTATAATGTTCTCGTTTTGAAGATAACTTGAAGTCCTAGCTTCCGTGGATAAACAAGCACCCTTAAGGGCCTTCGACTAAAACCAGATGTTCTATTTTACACTTACCCACCCATTACATTAAGATCAATGAGATCTTGCCAAAATTACTAACCTGGGACGTAACATGACAGACAAGGCAGGCCCGCAGAAGTGATGCAACGACACGCTGCATGGTTCTGGGCCTATTTTCTACTTCGCGGCAGGAAAGAGGTACTCGATCGATCGGCCAGCATGCTCAATTCGTCACAAACAGAAATGATTAAGAAGAACCGTAGTAGCTGCAGCCACATTTTACGAAGTTCCTTGTTCAAATTGGCGTCTGCTCTTGACTTGATCGATAAGCGCGCCAGTGCGCGTGATTGAATTAGCGCCGTCGAAGACGCAGATTTCAAGAAGCCTTCGTCCCACACAGAATAAATACCAGCTATCTTTGGCAATTCCGTAAAGAGTCCCTGCAGTAGCCAGTATCTACTCGATTGGTACTTGACTTCGCATCGTCACGAAATCGTTTATTCCGCGCAGCTGAATCGATTCCAACTAGAACGCGTCCATGTGCACCAATACATCGAAGTTGCTTGCCATCGTAGCGGCATCAAGGAACGTCGTGTCAAATTGTCAAATTCTGCGCCTCGTACAGCTCTCAGCTCACTCCGTTATAACGTGTACTCCTCACTTTGAGCAAATTTGTATTATTACTAAAGTAGTAGTTGGGGTTGTTTATGTCAGCTTTCATAGGCACCAATCGCGCATATTTTTACTGTAATTCTTGGCTGAATAATTTGCCGTAAAATTATTCAGCATATCCTCACGCTAAATTTCAGTGAATGTAATACGTCATCATTGGCGCATGCCTGCGGTTCGATGATAGTACACAGGTGAAACCGCCCCCACTCCTCCTGATGCGGGTCTCCTTACTTCACACTGCCATGCTACACTTTCTTACGAGCTCGGTCGGTCTCAATTCGTCAATTGCACCGCGCCAGCCATACGGCCCAACACTGCCGAAGGACCTTTTGATCTGTGCTTGTCTATGCAAGGTTGAAGTGACACAACGGCAGCTCAGCGTGCAATATTTCATGCCTGCGCGATGCTATCGCATTAAAACCACATGTCCTCAATTGATTTCACCACACAAGTTGATGCCCGGTACATACCTTGCCACATTGCCGAATAACCTTTTTGATATCTTTGTGAGTATGTATTTAAAGTTTAGTGGCACAAAGGCTGCTCAGGCGGTCGTTTGCCGGCATTCCGATGTATCCTTAGCACGATGCAGTAATAATGTATGGAGCAGCTATCTCGGCTTCAGACGCAAATACTAGCTCATTACGATTCCAGGTTGCATTACCAAGGTTGCGAACCTAAAGAAAAACAACTTGTGATGTGACCCAGGTTGCGAACCTAAAAAAAAAAACTTGTGATGTTTTGCAATGATATAAGGACCATTCCACCTATGCATTTACAATGCCTCCTGTCTCATAACGCTCCGTTGCTTTGAAGATCAGAGCCGTCCAGTGACCTGTAAAATACTAAAGCAATATTTCATTCTTCTCCCAGATTCAAATCAAAGTCAACCATATGGAAGAAATTGGGCCGTCATGGGCGTTGCTATCGTCATTATTGTGGGAGTTGCGTGATTGACGCCACCGTCATTTTATGACGCTTTGGCATTCTTTTCGTCGTCGTCAGACCTGCTATCTCTGTTTGGAAGAGAAATGCTGGCTCGATACCAACGTATTTCGCACCCAAATTGTTGTAACGCTGCATTTTGAGCAGAATTTACGATATAGAGTGATTTGTGTACGTAGTGCATGAGTGTGTTACATGCATGTACTTCAGCATTCACTATTGTGGTGGTAGCTTTGCTTTATGCAGACGTACACAAGTGCTGAATACTTTCTGCAGGCGGCGACTTATAAGTACACCAGCACCTCCCTTAGCCTAATGTCAGGTTAAAAAAAGGAAATTGTTGACAGGCCGTTTGGAAGATAAGAGGTACACTGCCCTATCCTAATATAGATAATGTGCTGCTATAGTTAAGGAATTCAAGAATAAACAATAACTGTCCACGCGCACTGGCTTCGCGCTGTTGCATTCCTTGCCTCTTGAAGATAAGCCACTATTGTTCATGCAACTTGCGAAACGCGAGAGAAATACAGACATTAGCTATCTTTCCTGAGCAGCGGGGGTTGTAACTTTTCTTCCGTTTGTGAGGAATACTGCGTTGCGAAATTGTCTATTCATGCTGCGCAAGCAATGTACTGACCAAAGCTAACGAAGTACAGTAAGAAAACGTCATACTTAATTTTCAGTCCTTCTTTGAGATTATTGCGGAACGCATTATTTTTTTCTGTTTGTACAGATATACATCCGTTTGTACAGATATATATTTCACTTCTCTGACCATGACAGCGAACAGTGAGCCACCCTATATTACTATTGGCAAAGGCGCATGTGACGAACAAGCATGTGACAAAGGCGCATGTGACAAAGGCGCATGTGACGTCGAGTATTTCGTGAGAAAATAAGGCACCTGAGTTTTTTATTTTTTTATCCGCAGATGCTAGAGGCAAAAAAATTAAACTGGTTCACTCACTGCAGCAACTGAAGCGTCACCGGAGAATCACGCCATCTGCTAGACAAGTATTGGAAAGGCATTGTATCGTTCTTTTTTAAAGCAGCCAGCTTAATACCACATTTTATCATTTTTAGGGTAACAGCATCAAAGGTAAATACTGGCCGTCAGTGTTAACCGCCCAGAGTTTCTATCCTTTTTTTTTCACAGGTGTGATCCGGAAGGCACTGTGGTACACTTCCTGCGTGGGCCGATCGCGAAGCTAGTAAACAATATGCGTTCCTGCGAGAGTTTCAATAGAATAGCAATACAGATTTCAAAGCACGGCCTTCGGCAATGTAGAGAGGTATTACCTCGGCGAAGAAGCTTAAATGATAAGAGTGGCCAAAGGGGAGATGTCAAGCATTGAATTTGTGTGACGCAGTGCAGTACGTGCCAGGAAGAGCAGTGGTCGTATTAGATCAAGATGTAATAACCACTCGCTCATTACTATGACGTAGACCAACTGATGCGGATGTCGATGATAATTGTCGAATCTCAGGATCTCACGATGTTATCTCATTACAGTAGCTCGAGAGATTTTTTTTGTATTGTGAATGTATCTATAGCGTTACCTTTTTAAACATCGATTCAGCTAAGGATCAGATCTGCTTGTCGCGGTGTACCCACGTATGAGCGCGCACAATTCTTGTGGGAAAAATTTGCTGCATGCTTGCGTGTAGCTTTATCAATGTTAATTTATTGCTTTTAGCATTCTTAGGCTACATCATGCTCTTTCCTATGACTGTCTTTTTTCCGTACCTAACCATTTTCCCGTCAACTTAGGCACATCGATAGTTCATATTTGAATGGGGCAATGACTGCGCTATTATGCTGATGAACTGGGTTTGAAACGAGCCGTCGTACCAACTTATGCCACTGTGTATGTGCCACAGCCTATGGGCCGCCTCTTCAATGAAAAAAAACAAAACAAATAATAATAAAACTTATGTGTTGCTAAGCGATGTCGAATCCGCGTCATACGTATTAAGACAATCATGTCTGAATAATATATTCACACACAGGGCAAGCGCAGACTTCGGTGGGACGCCACTAGATGGCGTCGCGTCTCCAGAAGGAAGAATAAATCAAGCAGGCTAGGGTGACCATTTGTCACCGCCCCGTTTCAAAGGGGACGCCAAAGTTTAGCTCCCGATACACCCATACATGACGTGTTTCGGTGGGGGCGATACGTTGTGTCGCTTTATTGCTTCTGTGCTAATCACATTAACGTTGAGATCCATCGTGAGATTGGTTCTGCCGGAATTTTTCATTGCCTGATGTGCTCTGCGATGTGTCTGCAGATAAAAGCGGAATTAGGTACGCGCCGCTATACCCAAGTAGGATATGTGTAAATTACTGATGCTTCCGCTGCACTGCCATAAGTTGGCAGTGATAGATATTCACAGACAAAAGTTTGCACGTCCTCTTTATTACCATATATATAAGGATGAGTGGTCAAGGAGAGACGACATATAGATAAATACTGGATCCTATGTAATCTTCCAGACGCATTAACTGGCGAGAAAGTCTGTTCGATCAGAAACATATACGGATTTTCCAACTTCTTGAACAGATAAATGCTTGAAGCCACTAATGTAGATGTACACTCTCGTTTCCCCTGTCTCTCTCTTTCTCACTGGACCGGACTCATACGCTCGAAGAAAAGCAGTTTAATATGTGCTTTCTCGGTGATGGTAATGTTTCTTCGGAGACCAGTGGATGGCAATCACTGAAAGAGAAAATAGACCGTAAATATTTAGATTTCTTTTATTATTGTACACGTTCAAATCTGGCACACAAGCCTAATACATTTTAGGGCAATGCATAAAGACTAAACTGCTTACTGGTACATTATTTGCACTACAACCACTGGCCTACCGTGCAGCCCCTGATCGCTGAATAAAGTCTCATTAGTATTGGACCAGTTTCCCTTTGTTCGCTAGCAATGAAGATCTCATTCCATCAAAAATTATAACATCCAGATCCGCAGCGAAATCAGAATGATCATTTCTGGCATATCATAGATAATCACCGTAGCAGCCTCGAAGAAAAGTCATTTCTCCGTATTCCAACGCGTAGAACAGGGTGCTAAGTTTTGTTGGCTAAATTACGTCTGTGAGTATTGCAGTGTGACCGTGAAAAGTGGTACAAACTTACAATTCCTCCACAGTGTGTGCCAGCTTTCTTTGCCTTCTTTTTAGAAAAGTGATGTAAACAGATGCTACCAGTGTCACCACGCACAATGTCGTGACAACAATTGCTATTGTGAAGGTCGATGTACCTTCAAGCGGTGTTCCTGCAAAGAGTAAATGGCGCTACACTATTGAATCTTGCAGCTGTCTTTTGTTATGATCCACGATAGTGCGCACTGCCGATAAAAACACTTCAGCGGGAGGTGGAAACTTACGGTCTGAAAGCGTAGAAACGTTTACGAGTGTTGCGGGTCCACGCTTTCTTTGCTGGTGACCATCGTTGAAAGCATATACAGATATACTGTAGAAGGTGCCGGATTTCAAGCTTGTCACGTTGAACATGGTTTCATTAGTCGTGGCCATGATGCCTTCCTTTCCATTGCTCCATGTAATGGTGTATCCGCTAATGGGACCGCACGGTGTTTGAGGATTTCGCCATTGCACTTCAATCCAAGATGTTCCCAATAACTCTATCGTTAAGCTTCTGGGTAGAGAGGGAACTGTAACAAGAAACCAAAAATATTAATGGTCGGCCGCAGCACTATCCTTCGCATAAGCGTTTAGAAATTTAGCAGTTGTCATAGGCCAAACAAGACCTCGTGGTTGTCAGCGGTCACATTATATAATTTTCATGTAACGAAAGCCGTTGGTGACAGATCGCTGAACAATCTAAACGCGTATTCAGTGAGCTCTAAGGCGGCTATTTGGTCACCCAAAATAAACAATCATGAGCTAATGGCAAAACGCTTGCCAACTGGTCGCATATAAAAATCTCTTTCCGCTTAAACAAAAGCAGTCATTTTGCAGCGACCTACTTTACTGTTGCTTAATTATCCCCTAACGAAGAGAGAACGTACTCTTTAGGAGAGAGCTGCAGATCTAATACGAAAGACGTAGTCTGTCCACAATACATCTGAATCTCTGTACATCTTTGTACTATATTTGAAAATCACACTTACCTCCAACATCAGTAACGAAGTGGACAGAACGCGCCTGCCCGCATCTCGTGCTGTTGCACGAAGACACGTTAACAGTGTATTCCTGATACGGCAGTAGTTTGTCGAGAACATAATGATTGTCTGAAATAAAGGAACACGTGGTTCCAATCACGGAGACGCAAAACTGAGTGATGTTGTATCTTGGGTCATGGGGTGTCTTCCAGTACAGCGTAGCTTGACGTTCCTCGACGGTTTCAACTTTAGGAAGAGGAGGAAATGGGCCTGCGTAAAAAAATAATTGAGGAAGACGTGTTACACTTTGAGATAAAACGCACAACTGGAACATGCACATCAGACGTGTTTTCCTTTGCTGATCAAAGTCATGTCAGCTTATTAGATCTCTTATAATCTCTTGACTATCTTGAACTTTTACTAGGTTATAAACATAACGTGAACGAGTGAAGTGGATAACGTTTCAGAATACGAGCGTATGTAGGAACCTACAGATTGTTTTGCTGAATTTCAGTCAGTTTTGTACTATTACATTAAGGAATAATATATTCAATATATAACAAAGTGGGTAATAATTCGTGAAGGCCTGTATGGTTCCTAGTCTTCAGACGTTAACCTTTCTGTTGCTACATTCTCTCACCACCTCCACACATCACCCCTTCCATGTATGATGTCACTTTTGTCTGAGATCCTACTCTCTACTAGAGTGCTAATTGTAAAATGCGCTGAGACAACACACAAAACGTTAAAAACATGATGTGCTCTTGCGTGCAGCACCGAGGTATACCAATCGTGTTTTGTCTAGTTAGTGTCATGGCAAGATAAGTTCCCGTTTTGTATATTTAGAATGTCACACTATGAACCTTTTTTAAAGCATTCACATCGCTCATCACCAGGGAGAGTATAAAAAAAGATAGAATTACCTTCTCCAAGAGTGATGAAGTCTGTGTTCTCTGCAACTCCCTGCAGTGTCACATTATGAGCGTGATCAATATTGTAGGCGGAGACGGAGGCCTTGAAGTGCGTGAACTGATTGCGTAGGTGAACGCTGAGATTCAGTGATTCCCCGTCAACAGTTTGTATATAAGTTTCATTCGTGTTCTTGTTGAATAGTTGGATAGTGTATCCGTCAATCGGTCCATTTGGCTTCTGGGGTCGTGCCCAAGTCAACAGGACATCCGAAAAGCCTTTCAGGTTGGAATGAAGCTGCCACACAGGAGACGGTGCTGGAAAGGTAAGATAAATACGGTATCAGATCAATCGGCTGTACAATTCACATGCATTGCTCCATATTGCCCGCCTCAGTAATCTGAGCCAACGAGCGGTATGCACAATGACTCTAGAGAGAGTTAGCGAATTAACTTTAGCTCCGGTACGCAGCTTTGAATTTTCGCAAATGTCCTCTACTACCTGCATTACTGATGATTAGAATAACCGAATATATTATTGTACTTTGTCCTCTTTAATCTTAGAGCAGTTGAACTGCTAGGCTAGAAAATTGATGTAATTGGCGCCTGTACGTTTCAAGCAGTAGCACCAAGAAACATTGACGGAAAGGGAAAAATATAACGCTCAAATGTTTCTAAAACTCAGTTCTTGGAATTTATTTATCTTCCTCATTGTGTAAATGCGGCTACGGCGATGTCCTGCCTGAATTTTCAAGTCGCCGTGAGCTACTATACTCATAAAATGCATATTTGAAGCAAGCATCAGGCTGAAGTTTACCTAAGAATCAATGACGTGAACCTTGCGATGCTGACCTTCGTATGCATCTCGCGCATAAAAAAACCCATATGTTTGCATCTTGCAGTCACCCCGTTTGATTATCAATGGCGGTGCATCAAATTACTCACCATCTACTTCTGTCATGCTCCTGACTACTGTTGACAAACCGCAGTAGCCAGCGCAGTTTTGAATGCATATTTCGTATAACGTTCCTGGCGACAAACGGAGCACCGTGCGTTTGACGAATCGGGAGTCGACTACTTCGGAGAGCCAGTGTGTGATATTCGCAGCAGTATAATTAGGAGACAAGGCCTTGACTTGAATTCGGCACTTCTTTGCGCTGGGATCTACCAGCCATGAGTAAGTGAGGCTGGTCTTTGTGGCATTCATGAGGGTGACTTGACGGGGCGCCGCTGGTCAAGAAAAAGAAAAAGACAAAAAACAATAAACCGTAAATCTGGTGTTTTAGTTCTTAGAAGAAAACACTGTAAACCTTGTAGCCGACCACGACTGCTCTGGAACGCGATTATACAACTGACACTGCCAGCGTTCTAGCGCAACAATCGATGCGTGTTGTGCTACAAGCAAAGCTTTCCAAGGTGACTGCCATCCTGATGTTGAACGCTGTCATGGCAAAGTGCCAGGAGCACTGTGGCCCATGTACACACCGACGCTTCCAGTTCTACACGTGAAACGCTGTCAAAATTATTACCATCGGTGACAGTGAATCACAGAGAATACCGACCATGCGCGCCATGGAATTTATGAAATGGGCAGCTTCATTTACGTACAGTTCGTAATCGCAGTTAGGCTTGCGCAGCTGACGGACTCGCGGAAGATGGCCAGGTTGCCGATGTCGAGGTGGCTGGCCATCGCGACCAGCGGCAAATTTGCGCTGGCACTATCAGTTGCACGCTACACGGTACCTTTCCCGTTATCGTATGCAGACAACGAAACATTCCGCAGCACACCGTCGTCATCATTTGCTTCTGATAGACGAATTCGTATTAGCTTAGAAGCAATCAGTCACGCTTGTGGCAGCCGAGCGACGCCATCTTTGTTTCAAGGAGCAAGAAAACCAGATGTGAACACCGTAAAGCCAAAAAGAAAAGACAAACAGCAAGAAGCGCACATTTTTTACAAAGTTCCTTATTTTTTTACAAAAAGAAAGCTTTATTAGGAAAAGGAAATTGGGGCAGAAATTCTCCACTAGGGAATTGTCATATAGTGAATAGCATTCTATGGAATAATTAGGTGTCAAGCTTATACTCTACACTTCAAACAACGTATTTTAATAGATAAGCTTCTCCAAAGATTACCACGCTCACGATGACGATCTCCCCAATAAACTCGTTTTTACCACCAATTATGTGTTTGATGAATGAAAGAAACGTTAGCGATATCTTTCTCGCATACTTTCCCGCCGACGGCCTCGCCTGCGTTTTCCGCGCGCACCTTGCCCGCGCAAGTTCTCGTCTGCGTTCTAACTGCGCTAAGCGTGTCAACTCGCTCGCTTGCCTACGAGAAATTAATAAGGGTGTCCTATGCCGCTTGTAGCTGCATGCGTCCATGGCATATTGGTTTGAATATCAGTCCTCTGTACTTGACAGCTTGTATTCAAATCCTGCTGTCGGACAATCCTAATGATATTTATGTAGTTATTAAAGACGATAGTCTTTCTTGGGGAACTTAAAAGCTGAAAATTTGGTCTGTCTGTCTGTCTGTCTGTCTGTCTGTCTGTCTGTCACCCGATTCAGCCACCCGGCCAAAGTTGGACCACTTGCTTACCGCCCACACTACTTAAACTGGTACGGCTGTTCATACTTGTGAACGTTATCGATCACAAAGTAAATATTACGCATATCTGAGGCGCAACATCACTAGGTAAGTATTAGGAGGTGTGTTCCTTTAATAGAAAATACATAGATGCGTAACTCTAAAGACCCTAGTTTATTAAGCTGCGCTGAAAATGCCATGCTATGCACGCCGACGAACGACGTTCCCCGACTTCGCGCCGACGAGCGCCCTCTGCCATGGAGGAAGGAAACCCTCTGCACAAGCTCATGTTTCCCGATGTATTGCCAGATGGCGTCCATGTCTCACGCAGCGCCTCCTCAATTTTATCAATGCCAGCCAGATGCGGCCGATTCAACATAAAGGAAGCGCTGTCTGAGGCAGGGCAAAACATAAATGGCCGCTTGATGAAAAAATGCGGTAAAATGAAATCTGTTCAAACAAACCTTCATGCCAGGATGGAAATGGTACGAGAACAGCATCACGGGTGGCCGCGGATCAGACCAGCACTCATGTAGTACGGCCGGCAGAAGACTATCTTCTTTCGACGACATTTGCAGCGAAGCACGCAGATACGCGGCAAATTTTTTATAAAAGAGTACTTTCTTTAAAATGACAAGTTTGCGAAGTCACGAAGCCGTTGAAGCCAGAAAGACGACGTTTAGGTAAATCCACCTTCTAAACATAATTCCCATGCTGGCTTAACTTAGGGCTCAAGCACCCCGCTTGCACCTGCCATAGACACTAGGGCCAGTGTTCCCTCTAGTAATTACATTATGAAACTCTCTATGGTTTGGGCGGATGTTTGTCGGCACCTGACGGCTTTCTGACAAAATATCGCGTTGGAGGTCCGGGCGCCCCGAAGTAAGTGGCGGTAAGCGTACATAAGTTTGGGTGATCACAGATGTTAACCTATGCAAGCCTATATGGTGCTACAGTTTTTTTTTTTTTTTTTTTGGGGGGGGGGGTGGGGGGGGGGGACACAAAACGGAAGGATGAACAGAACGGGATTGGAAATGACCCCGGGAACTCATCCAAAAAATCCTATAGTATACTCATTCAAAAGGGTGGTCACAAAAGCCTGGAACAAAAGGGATTTTGTATTCCAGCTTATTCGCTGTTCCCGCCCCTCGCTGTCCTCCATTCTTCTTGTTCAAAGCTTATTATGGTGTCGCGAGCTGCTATGCTCTCACTGCAGCCGCACAGTGAGCTCGTGCACAATAGTGAAATACTAGCGTAGCACAAACCCGAAGCGGACGCAAGAACACTTTTGTAAATGGATGATGCGTGTTCGTGTCACTGTGTGTATGAGTGTTCGTGTCGGCTGCTCCGATCCACATCCGTATGCGCCACACTATGGCGTTCCGATGTGATAGCCTGACGATGCAAGGATCAGTCACAAAGAGTAAGGCGGATACGAAAAAGGCAAAGAAAACGCGTTTACATTCGGGCAAAGCTGCGCTCAGATAAAACAACCGAGCTAGCTCTACAGAAGTGATAGTTGGCAGTGATGTCGACAGTCGGTCGATCGAACCGATCGAACTCGGTCATTAATCACGTGCCTCAAATAAATAAAACAGAAGCAAAGTCAGCATTTTGCACAAACACAGTGTCCTTGAGGCAAATGATGAAGCCACCAAAGTATCCATGGCGAGAGTGAAATCGGATATAAGGGATTCGCTTTTTGTGGAAGCTGCGCAAGTCGTCGACACAAAAGAAAACGGACACCTTGATTACGTCTTGCGCATAGTCGGAACTGGGATAGCACTCACACATGATGAGGCGGTGCGCTAATTGAGACCGCCGGCGAGCGTGACCTAGTTTATCGCCGGCGAAATACGGCGTGCCCCAATGCGCCCCAGAGAGAATCTGCTTAGAGCTAGTGCAGACTCAACCAGCGATCCGTTTCATCGTGTGAATGTATCTTACCACCGTGAACTCTAAAGTTAACAAATAAGAACAAGTATATGCACTTCACTGTATTAATTTCTGCATTGCCATGATGACTTTCGTGTTTTATATTTTCAGGTGCTGCTAGAGTACGATCCATTGAAGATCCACAGCTTAATTAGGAACTTAGGAAGAAAATTTTGGGTTCCGCTGGGCTGCACCCGCTTGCTCAGCGTAAGCAAGTAATGGGGAGAACATAGGATTTTTTCGGACTAATGTCATAAATCAATTGATCTATTAGGTAAAAAGACGCAGTTCCCCCCGAAAGGCGAAGCATTGATTGCAATAGCAAATTAGTGGACAGGTAAGCAAAGTAAGGATAGTAGTTTCATCAGCCATGCAAACTTGTAAACATAGGCACTACGAATTAAACTAACAAGCATGGTGTCACGCGCGCACAAGTAAACATGACGAATCCCACTTGATGACCGCGAAAACTGGCTGTCAAAACGCTGGAGTGAGTCAGCGCAGCAGCCAGCGAATGGAGTTGCGTGCCGGCGCTCACATCAACGCGATCTTAGCCGCGAAAACACAGGGAGGGCGTAATGCGTCCCGCCGCAGACGGCTTTCAAGATAAAGCCGCGCGGGCGGTCGCTCGTGGCGCAGAACCCCCCCCCCCCCCCCCCTCCCGCCCTATCGTCACCCTGAAGCTTTCCGGCCAGGCGGGAGCGCGGCTGCAGTAAAGCGCGGCCCCTCCACCTGCCCCCTCCCCCCCCCCCCCTCTCAGAGACTTCCGGCGCGATGCGTGCAGACGCAGTAAGACGTGGCCCCTCCACCCCCCCCTCCAGAGCTTTGTGCGCGACAGGAATGTTGCGCTTCCTTCCAGCTTCCAGCCCTTGTGTGTGCGAGCCGGAATTGCCGGCCGACTGTCGCATACTTTCACTCGCACATACATCGTATGGCATGCGGCGACGATTTTATCACCCGTGGAATTTATACGGAACCTCACGGCGACGACGACGACGACGGCAGCATTTTCGCCCAGAATGTCCATATAATTGCTATGACAATAATAGTTATTATTGAGTAGTTTAAAACAACGTACCGAAACAACACTTCGGCTTTGAGACCCACTGTATTCGCGGACTTTATTTGAATTTTGGCCACCGGGTTTTCTTTATTGTGCCCCTACATCTAAATACACGAGTACATTCTTCATTCCGCCCTCATAGAAATGGGTGCACCTCGACGTACCAACAGTGCCCAAGACACCGACGCCCAAAAGGTACGCACTGCGGCGTAGCGCTGTCTTGTATTTTTTACGCTGCCTCATCTACGACCGTGTCCCGCAAGGCTATTCCCACATGCAGATAAAGCTTACCTGCTAATTGGTGAAGACGTGGTATTGTATGCCGCATGGTTACATTATCCTGAGCCACGAATGAGTGGCGCACAGAGATATTTGCGCACAATAAGTAGCGGCGCACAGGCATTGCGTGGATAGATAAGGAACTATATAGAGAAACGAATTAGCAGTTAGCAGATGTGCAGTTGAGACACCCGCATGAATCGGCGTATAGGCTGCTACTTCAACAAATAGAATAAGTAAAGAGATAAAAACTAAAAAAAAACAAACCTATCCCATGAGTTGCTACTTCGAATACTGTAGGCAGGCCTTCTTGACGTCCGCTTTCTCTCGTTGCAAACGCGTTGACCGCGCAGCTGAAATTCGCCAGCTGCTCCTTCACGTCCAAAAGAAAACTCACGTTGCCGCTGTGAAGGTATTCAGCAGTCGTAGACTGACCACTCGCGTTGCTTCTACAAGTCATCGTGTAGCCGTCAACCTCCCGAGCTTCGGAAGGCTCATCCCAGCATGCAGATATTACCGTTACATTGATGACCTTGTAGTTGAGGTTTTGCACAGGACCTATATCTGAGAACAAATAGAGAGGCCCATTTTCAGCAACCAAAATTCTAAATCAAGTTGTGACGACCTGCCACGCAAATATTATTTTGAGTGGCTGATATAGACGATAATAAATTTCAAAAAAATTCAGCCAGACGCCACAGCCACGAATGAACGACTGCCCGAGACAGCTCCAATAACACGCACACCTTCACATGACCAATACTCGCCTCATTCGACTGACCGACAGCCGGCCAACCGACTGAATGCTTACAGTACAATATGCTGAAGATTGTTCTTAGCAAGAACGCTACTATGCACTGAGAAGAGACTGTTGCCACATTGTGCTTGTCCAAGTAAAAATTCATACAGGAAGTGGCATTCCATGTCATGTACGACATTGTTCCATTTAAGATTATCTACAGCATCAGATTCATTTCATAATGATGTTGAAATAATAATGTTAATGTTAACATAATAATGTTGAAAATTATATCAAGTGATCTGGATGACTAACAGACGCCCTTTAACTGCGAAACGTTATCTTAATATCTCAATAATATTGCCGATATATTCTGCCTCCTTCAGGTTCATACGCTGGAAGCTTATGTTCTACATGTCGAGCTCCAAACCTCAGTTTTTTTCTTTAAGGTGTCTTTAGCTTCCTATGTGTATAATCCGTGTCTCTACAGATCTATATATATATATATATATATATATATATATATAATTTGCTATAGTAACGACAGAAAAGTCAGTCTCGGCTACTATCCACCGTTCTGATACAGGTTTAATTGAGCAAGATTTAGTGAGGTTCCATTCGCAAATTTTGACATCGACAGCTAGTATGGCCTGCCAGTATTTGGGCACCGAATCCATCGCTTTGTTTGGTGACGCAAGTGGGATAGATAATTATTGATTATGCGACTTTTGAAGTATTGATATTTACGGCCTCTGTTCAGCAGAAAATTGTAGATAGCATTTAGCAGAGCAAAATGAAGTTCCTTCAGGCGATTTCTTTTTTGCGCCGCTAATTTGTCGATGTTGTAAAAAATCTAGCACTAATTAAAAAAAAACGAACACATGCCAGTTCGCTTGCATGCGTCTAAAGTGAAGCTGTAAAACGCGCCCGTAATAAGCTAATTATGCACTGACGTTGGTGGCTGCCCATAATTATAGGGCTTGTCCTTAATTGGAGCTGATTTCTGCATTCATGTCCGTAATTGGCTGTTCCGGATGAAGCCTATTCAGCAGTTTCTAGACGAGAGAACTTATTTGTCTTTTATAAGCCACAGCACCGCTCGGTATATCGAGGCCATTAGATTTCAAAGTTTTCCAGACGAACTCTTCTGCGGCCGGCGGCGGTGGTGGCTGCTGCTACTACACTGTAAAATAATTTACACCCTTAAAAGTGAAAAAGGGTGTAAATGAGTCTATCACTCACACCCTAACACCGTTTTTGGCTGTTAGGGTGCGAGTTATAGACACATTTACTCCCATTTTGACTTTTAAGGGTGTAAATTATTTTAGAGTGTATACTACCGCTGCTGCAGTCTTGCCGAGTAGCTCACACAGTACAACCCTGACAGCGAGTCGGCTGCTATGTACATTTACAATCCCTACAGATGTCCGGTGGCCGGCACTGTTTTCTCTACGCAATTGCGCAGTGATACAACAGAGAATACCTAAATATCTTCAGTGCTACAAACATACGCATTCAAGTGCATAAATCCCTTTTGAAGTGAAGCTTTCCATAAAAGAACTGAAAGTTCAGCTAGTTGATATTGATTTATCTTGAAAGAGCTTTTTTAGTGCAAGAAACGACACGGATGACAAAGAAATACAAGCGGACAGCGCTGTTTCTTAACCGAATGCTTATTACACAAGGCGCGAACGCCAGAAAATAGCGCATGTGCCATGTGCATGCGCACACGTTCGCCTTAGCGTGCACTTCCTTGTCTTACATGTCGTTTCTTGCGCTGATAAAGCTGTTTGAAGATGGAACTTTCTATGCCTTTCGCTTTGTGCGTCTGCTTAGTTGGCTTCTTGCCGTATAAGGTGGGCCGGGTCTGGAGTTAGCAATAGAATAAACTGGGCTAATTCCGATGATAGGCTTGAGAAATAGACTTGCTTCATGCAGATCACGTGGTGAGGGTTTCCGCGTTTGTGATTTACGGGCATGCGTGGAATCCCTAGGCTTTAAAACGTCTTGCAGAAGATAAGCGTCAGATCTGCATAACTTTTTTTTCCTTTGGTTAAAAATAATTATATTAGTTATACTATGGCTCCAAGGTGCATGGACTCAGTTCGTGTTATTGTAACTTGCACAATCATTCCGCCACTGCCGCCAATATTGGCTTCGCCGATTAAACGGCGCTTACGTCAAAGCAAATCATAGGTATTGAACCTTAAAAATTGTGCATCTGAGTTTGTAAAATGCACAGCCACTTCTAATATATGATTTATCCTTTTTTATGTGCCAGTGGCAATGTAGAACCAAATTGTCAACGTCTAATGACTGTATCAACGTTAACAATGATATATCATGCCTTACAATATCTTGAAACAAACCTTTCTTAAAGAGTTTGGTAAAGATGAAGTAAATAGAACAGCTGCGCCAATTTTTCCATAAATGTTTCCTCTTCGGCGTCAGCCTTTCTGACCACATGTACGAGTATATTGGACACCCGCTAGTAGGGAACAAAATTCTTACTGACTCCTACGCACCATTCCGTCATACACTGTTATGTTTCGTTTACAATGTTCCACTGATTAAGAATTGTGATGGGGCTAGTTCGAATAGTATTATTGACACGCAGGTGCTGCAAAGGTTCCCGATACACAAAACCGAAAGTTCAACATGAATGGGTAAATGCTTAACGGAACTAAATTTCTCGTTTCAATTGTTCATGGTCATGTTACTACTGCGTGTCTCGTTAATATTTGACGCAGTGTATGTAGTCATATTTCTCATGAAATGTTTTATCGAAGTTATAGAAGAATACCTAGAAATTGATTAACTCAGCTCACCAGAAGGAAATGTCATCACGTCCTGCTCAAACACAGGACCGGTACAAGTCAACCCGTAGCGAGTCACCTGGGCGGTCGTGTCAACCTGGTACAGCGTGCTGGCATTCAGGCCACTGATTGTGTAAACATGCGCCAAACCGTCGACGAAGTGTTCATTGCAGCGTTCTTTCAGACCTTCGAATGGGCAGACGGAGAGACGCAATTTGTACTTCCACTCCACTGTCCATGTAATTCTGAGCGCGCTGGCAGTGACCGCGCTCACAGCGACCGAGTCCATCAAGGGAACTGAAATGTGAAAGTTAACAGTGTTAATCATTCCGTGCTCCATAGTATGTCCCTGCTGCAGATGACCGCTAGTTGGGGCAGCATTTGTGATTTCGGAGCTGATTTTTAATTACGTTCTCGTGTTTGCCCAGCTATGAGTTAATTAATTGCCGCGCCATTTGCAGATCCCAAGTACACGTAGTCACATCAAAGGCGCGCTTTGCTTAGGCGGCTACGGTACAACGTGATGTACATGAAGCTTTTTTTTTTTGCTTTGAGTATGCAGTTGTTCGCTTCGTTCACTTATAACTTTTTTCTGGTCATCCATGTTTTCCATTTTGTCAGTGAAAGAAGTGCTAGAATATTGCCGCACTGCGGCATTGGGTGGGGACGTCAGCGCGTTAGTCGGTTGATTATGCGAGCGAACCAACAAAATACAGTGTGGCCTCTGCTCGCTATCGCTATAACATAGTACAAAAAAACAATACAGGAAGTTCTGCAGCTTTGCTTGAGGCCTCCATTAAAACCGCTGCTGGTCATTAAATTTAAGTTAGTGGCATGTTATTTTATTGTGTCTGCCTTCACTAAACTACGATAGAAAGATATTCAAGTAATATGAATTAGGAGCTGGAAAAAGGGTAATGAATAGCCTATAATAACTGAAATCTTGGCACATTATTGTACTGTCCAGCGCAAGTTTATGCAGATGTTGTGCGTAGTTTTGTCAAAAGTAAACAATGATGCTCTAACAGCGATGCTGCCGTTACGCGATGTCTATACCTATTATATATTTTTTTTCGGGTTTAGCATTTTTTTGCCTTATACTCCCAATTAATAAATTTCAGTGAGCACCGAAAAGAAACTTCATGAAGAGGGTAGTATTGGATTTCAACTGCACAACATTCAATTTCTTCACTGCATTTCAGCCACCATTTGCCTTCACGAATACCCTCCTGTGCTGATTTTCGCTTAACTTCGTCGATGAACAACGCAAGACCCGCAAAAGCATGAAAAGCTAAGAAAACCATGCTACCTCCATACACGGCGATTACCGGCCTATTCGAATATTTCTGTCCGCGTGCCGTCATTACCATTATTCATCAGCTTTCGGGATCTTTATTGAATGAGAACCCTTAAAAGACGCACAGATACATTCCGCAAGAAGCATTCACTGAACTTTAAGACCCAAGCTTCCGTCACACCGTAGTAAAGAAGTGGTATACAAGTTGACACGTACCGTAAGGGAACGTTGTGACGTTGACGGTTACACATGTGCTGTTGACAGCATGAGTGGACGTTTCATTTGACGCCCATATTGAAACTTCATATGTGTTCTCTGTCGGTCCCACGCGGAAAGTGAATGTCCGTGTGTCTTTGTCGACATTTGCTCTTTGGCAGGTTGTGATGCCTGTCATGCACATTTGAAGCCAAAATGACGTCGCAGGTTCATCAGAGTACGACCAAGTGATGACCACATGATTGTCGCAAGTTGCCGATGCATACACATTTGTTGGCGCTGCTGGAGTTTCAGGCTTTCGTCCGCTAGGATTTTCATTACCTGCAAACATTAGGAAGATCTTGTGACTCACGACTAGAATATTTTTATTGATTTATATGATTATTCGCTGCGTCCTTGAAGAGAGCGCATCATCTGGAAAACGATTCTTTTTCTGAAACTCTGTTATTATTCATTTATATTTGCAACATGTGTTGATAAAAAGCAAAAAGCATCATTATTCTCGTCTTTACCAAAAGAAGCAACATTTCTGCAGCCAGCAGCACAAAACTTTCTCGAAATTTCTAGTGATCTGTAACGGGGAAGAGCAGGATATGAAAATAAAGCAGCTATCTCGCTCGACAAGAACTACCTGTTGAAAACGATAAACACCTTTTTTTTCAAAATTATTTAGAAAGGGGGCAAATTTAATCGCACTGAGAAGTGCAAAGATTTACGTCGCTTAAGCTTTAAGACGACGCTTCTCACGACTCGCATGCAAGATCGAAGATAAGCGAGAACTTCATCGAGGCGGCATACATTCCTAGTTTTCTATGCACTGCGAACCCTAATCTAATAGGGCTTGTCAGAAACAGTTTGCTGTCGGGTTAGTTAACGTAGTACTGCAACTAATAAAACGGGTCTTTGCAAGAACACTGAGCACGAAACTACATATCTTCCATTTCCTTCACACTTCTTCCATGCGCAAAGTTAATTATCACCGCATATGTATCGAGTTCAAGTACCTGACTTCAGTGGCTTGCTTTTTAAGGATGAATTCTAATCTAACTCGGATGCGCTTATTTTTGCACAGTTACGGCTTATCCCTTAAGTTTAAAAACGTTTTGGTCTTTTTTAGGCCCTCCTATTTCTCGTAATAGTGAAAGAAACGGTCAATAAACTATAAATATAAGGAAAAGTTTCATGTAAGGTGGAGCAGTAATAAATTTGTACATGATTTACCACGCTGTTTTGTTTCTCAAACTGAAAACGCGACATAGGGAGAAAATGCATGTTTTCTGACACAATATCACCTTGTAAGGACTGCAACTGGATGTAATTCAGCGCTTCTTTCACTATTTCGCGCAGTGACATTTTTTACAGCGTGGCTTCGAAATTTTGAGAAATCGTGAACTTGAAACATGACTAATACGTAATAATTGCGCATCATGACGCGTATTTTTCTTTTTCAAGATCATATCCTTTGCTGAGTGAGGGCTGCCACTGGGTTTTCGTCTGCACTTCTCTGACTATCGTCTACAAAACTAAGAAATTATGCCACCTGAAAAAAGCACTGTAATGAGTTTATAAATTTGGAGTTAACAACATTAAGCAGCAGATTAAGCTTTGAATTAGTGCAAAAGCTATTAACAGTAGTGAACTTCATTACCGCGGTAGCATGCATACTGGGGACAACTCACCTTTAGGTTTAGGGCCAGCAGGAGAATAACAGGAAACAGTCCCACCGTCCTGTGAGTAGTCGATTAAAAACAAGAAATTACAAACCGACGAAGCAAATTGGGCAATAAAAATGCTGCAGGTAGCATTTCTCACCTCCGGTAAGACTCCGTGCATGCGATTTGTTGTTGTTTGTCAAAGATTGTCAGGGCGACGAGCAGTAGAACCATTGAATACGTGCGCATGATTGAGCCGCATCTCACTTCCGTGACAAACTGAAGTGGAATGCCAAGCCCAGGGCACATTTATAAATTTGGCACTCAGTGGGCAAAGGTTCGCTCCATGTACGCACACCTTTTTAATGGAAATGACACCGTGTTTGGCGGCCTTCTCATGCAGCCAAGGCAAACAGACATATAAGCATGACAGGTATGCGTAATTGTTGTTGCCTACCGTCTTCCCTTTGCCAAAAATGAAAGTGCGTATCGTCCAACTGCGAGTACTGTCCTCGGATGTGTGCTTTCAGAGAGATAATCAGTGTTGAAAAAAAAAAGATACGGCTCGTCACTGATTAGCATTCGTGAGGGAAGTTGCTTTGCGCGCAGACTGAGTCATGCGTCTGATGTGCACACATTTGCCATCCATCCGACCACGACCTCATTGCGCGTGTTTTCACTGGAGCGTGTAGGCATCGCAAAGGCACGCGGTTGTATGTAAACTCGGGAGTTTCAGCTCAGAAACTCTAGCCAATATGGGGTACATCTACACGAGGCTTTTAAAAACTTTCAACTTCATCGAGACGGTGCATGTGCTGTTAAATGTGGTAATAAGTAGTTCTTTTAGTAAGTTATTTGGTTATACTTATGCGTTAATAATGGCGTTGCGTTATTTTATTCGTGATTTTCACGATTATGTTTTTTTTTCTGGTGGCATCTTGCTTATTTTGCCGTGCTAACCTTGAAGTTCAGCGCGCTTCTCTGCTGCTTATGTTGTAGCACCTCTTGCCACCAGGCAGCGTCCAAGTTGGCTGCGCGAAGTGCGCATCTTCGCTTATACGACCTTTCACCAAGACCTTCAGACTCTCATCGATCACATGAACACTGCTGAAATGCCGAGTGCAAAAAAAATCATGCAGATCTGGCGTACACGTTGCAACATATGTGAATTGAAGCTTTTGAGAGGCGGTTAATGAAATGGTATAAATTTTTTCATTACTTTCCTGCACCCATGGTGTAAATGAAACTGGCCAGCGCACATGCTCTCGCGTACCCGTGACACGCAATGTGGCAAATGTAATATTTGTTTGCATTTCTTAATTTCTTCTTGTGTATGTTAAGTTAGGTACCGGCCACTTCTTGGCCGATTGCTCGTTGCATGTGCCAGCGTATAAAAATTATAACCATCATCAACTCGCGGCGCTCATATCAAAGGAGGTAGTGGGCGATGACTCGATAAATACCGCCCACTTCTAGGATATGTAACATTGTGTGTAAATCACCATCATCATCATTTTCAACATTCAGACATGGTTCTTGGCCGAACCCCCAGTGTTGGCCCGTGCCATAACATTGAAACCACAATCATCAACATGCGTCGATCCTCTCAAAGAGCGTGTTAGAGTTGACACAATATGTAAGGCCTGCTTCTTGGCCAATATCTCTCTGTGAGTATATGTGATATTATGGAAATCATCATCACAATAAACACGTTGCGACCATCTAAAAGAGCTATGGCACGAGAGAAGTATGCGTGAGCTTGTACCCATTGCTGAAGAAGTGTATGATTTTGCCTCCCTTTTAGAGATATATTTACTCTAATAATTGTACTGCGAAGTGTTTGTTTTGTGCTTGTAGACGCGGCTATCGCTGTTTTGGTCGATATGTGTAAATAACTTATGCACGCATGTTTAATATTTGTAATGAAAAGAATGAAAAAAAATTTGCCTCCATTCCACCCTGTCAACGTGGATGTGTAACCTGGATTGGGTAACAAAACGCTTGGAATTTGCCCCACACGGGTGCTGAAGCCATTCTTCTTCCATCTCTGAACGCAATGCCGACGAATCAGTGTTACGGAGAACTGACCCCTTTTAGATCGAAGCTTTTACAGCGAAGCTGTTATGGGCTAGGTTCCAGGAGATCATGTCCCTGCACACCGGAAGTTAGCAACAATTTTGTGGCGTCTCGTTCACTTGCTTTATACCAAAATTGGCATGGAAGGGTACGAATGTATCACTAACATGACTGATATGTCATGACATCAATAACTTCACATGCTTGTCAGTTACGTCATGATTAACGTAAAATCAAGTGTGGCGCATACCCGCAATGAATATGCGGGTTTGAGCCAGAGATATACGGATATGAGCCAGGGAAAAGAAAGAAAGAAAGAAGGAAAGAAGGAAAGACGGGAGAAAGGTAAAAAATAAATTAGGTGTGGGTCATAGCCGCGTTGGATATGTGGGTATGAGCCACCGGGAGCAGGAGGAGCTGGAGAGATCTCGTACGCGTCGCGTCAACGCCTCAGCAGAACATCGGACTTGTGGCAGCAAACGCACTACTCGACTAATGTGCCGGGCGAAAACAAGATGCCGGTGTCCTTGCTTTTGACGAACATGCGAAGACGCTCAATATAGTCAATAATGATAATATATTAATTCGCTATAGAAATATTCACTACAGGAGAACCACCCTAGTCACAGCTTCGCTGGCTTCCATTTTCACAGTAGTGGAAAGGATCTCATTTTTTAGCGACCTCTTCAGGAACTTGCTGACTGTCTGCTGCTGCTGTCTTGCTGAATTGGCACGTGCCTCACGTTGCGTTACACGTGCGCGCGTGCCAGCTTTTTTTAGGCCATTGGTGCGAGAATGACACAGCGCCAATATAATACTTGACCTGCTTGACGCTTCCTACTTGAGTTCGTATGACATATCATTACCATTCTTCACATGATAAAAATCAGCTTTGTCCTCGTGAGAAATTGATGTGTACATTTGCTTGGATTGCTGTTTGCTTTCTAGATAGATTGTGAACGGTATAGCGCGTAAAGAAAGTCTGCGTGACGGTAATGTGTCCGGTGCGGTGAGTAAAAAAAATGTCACAGTTTCGCCCTAAGGGCGAAGCAATGAATGCGATAGCAACACAGCAATGTTATACGAAGTAAGGTGAGCGGCTTTGGTAGCAACAACACGCAGAACTATTGTCGACGCCATCGGCGTTTTGCCCGCGTTAGCTCAAAATGCGTGCGGCGTTGGTGCCTGTTGCTGGAGCCTCTGATATAAATAGGCACTTGGTGCCGCAACTAAACGTCGCCTCCCTTCCTTCCCCCTCCCCCACGGCCTCTCGCGCGTCTGAAGAAGGCGCGTTTGCTCTACATATATGGTGATTGTAAAGGAGAAACGAGACGCCTACTTCTGCAGCCCTTAAGCGAGCACGGCACAGAACGCGCGTTTGTTCTCCGCCGTGCGTTCACTCCCCGTGAAAGACGCGCCCCTCGCGCCCTTTCACTCGCACATACAGCGTTCGGCGCGCGGCGACGATTTCATCTCCAAATGACGTCATACGGAACCTCACGGCGACGGCGACGGCGACGGCGACGCCGACGGCAGAAATCTGCTTTTGAGTGTCCATATAATTGCTATCGCAATAATAAACACTGAATGAGATTACAGGTTGCGTACATCACAATAAAGCAAATTGTACCTGTTGCATTTAGTCATATAGCGTCTAGGTTCCCGCTTCATAAAAAATTTGATAAAGAAGGTGCAATGGTTCTGCTTAATTTTTTTATCTGGACATGCCATCTGTCTACTACAGGGCCTATACTATGCAGCTTCATATGCTTTCCGAATGTTACTCTCAAAGTGCTGCTTCGCGATTTCCCGAGCCTCCTCGCTGAATGTAGTGACAACTTTGATTTGTACCTGTGAATATCACTTATATTTCTCAGGAGTCACATTAAGAATACCTTAGTTTTGCAGAACTATACCAATTATATTTATGAAACTAGACCTAATAATACGAGTCAAAAGAAAGTTACAAGTTCTGTTTCATGCAGACAGTGACACCCAAGACGTTTAATACTCCAAATAATTTAATAAATCACAATAATTTCGCATTCAGTATTTATAAGTGCCTTGTATTCGTAGTTCATAAAAGCGTACAACTTCTATAGGAGCAATCTGTGTTACTTTACTTTTCATATATTGCAATAACCTTATTATCTAAAAAATAAACTGTCCGGTAGTACAAGTCTTTATACACTGCTCCCTATATTGTAGTGCCTAAAGCATCATCATCATGAGCTTATCCCCTTCAATCACGAATTATGATCGACTGTCGATAAATATATGAAATTTACATAATTTTATGTCAAGGTGCTGCAGACTCCATTAAGAGAAAGTCAAGGTAGTAGAATGACTATTTCTGCATTTTATGATGAGGCACCATAATTAGTATCTAATTATTCTGCACTCAGTAATGATGTATTTCTTCCTAAAAAGGAATTGAACAACTAGCGCGGATTACTTGCACAAGTTAATTATTGGTAGCAAGCATTACTAGAAAGAAAAAGATTATTTCGCAATTGCTACCACAGCGTCCCACCTCCCTTTAAACAATGTAGTGCCTTCTCTAAATCGATCTTCGGTCACGATATATTTCGCTCAGCAGTAAAATGAAGATACTTGAGGTAAGCAGAATGCTTACTCTAAACTTAAATTTTGAGGTCCATTCCTTGCTACAACTGCACAGAAATGGCAAAAATATGTGGCGTCCACAAATGTGTACACCGTGACTGAAAGGGCTGTATTTCTGTCCACTGCAGGAAGAAGGCCTCTCCCTGCGATCACCAATTACCCCTGTCTTGCGCCAGCAGATTACAATTGCGCCTGCAAATTTCCTAACTTCATCACCCCACCTAGTTTTCTGCCGTCCTCGACTGCGCTTCCCTTCTCTTGGTATTCGTTATGTAATTCTATGGTCCACCGGTTATCCCTCCTACGCAAAAAATGGGCGGCCCAGATTTATTTTTTTCTTTTAATGTGAATTAGAATGTCGACTATCCCTATTTGCCCTCTGATCCACACCAATCTCTTCCTGTCCCTTAATGTTAGGCCTAACATTTTTCATTCTATTGCTCTTTGTGCGGTCCTTAACTTGTTCTCGGGCTTCTTTGTTAACCTCCAAGTTTCATACCCCATCTGTTAACACCAGTAGAATCCATGATTGTACATTTTTCTTTTCAACGACAGTGGTAAGCTTCTCATGATCAGGGTCCCCTGTGAGTAATTGACCTAGATAAACGTACTCCTTTACAGACTCTAGAGGCTGACTCGCGCTGAATTCTTGTTCCCTTGCCAAGTTATTGACCATTATCTTTATCTTCTGCATAATATTCTTCAACTCCACTCTTACACCTTGTCGGTTAAGGTCCTAAATCATTTGTTCTAATTCGCCCCCATTCTTGCTGAATAGAAAAATGTCATCTGTAAAACCAAGGTTGCTGAGATATTCGCCGTTGATCCTCACTCCTAAGCCTTCCCAGTCTAAGAGCTTGAATACTCCTTTTAAGCCTGCAGTGAATAACATTGGAGAGATTGTGTCTCCTTGCGTGACACCTTTCTTGATAAGTAACTTTCTACTTTTCTTGTGGAGAACCAATGTAGCTTAGGAATCTTTGTAGATATTTGCCAGATATTCACGTATGCTTCATGTCCTCCTTGATTACGCAATGCCTTTATAACTGCTGGTATATGGACTGAATCAAATGTCTTTTGATAATCAATGAAAGCCTAAAACATAACTACGGATGAAGCATTCTTCATGCAAAGTCAGGAGTCAATTGAGTGAAGATAGATCGGTATATAGGTAATAACTGTATCATTTTGAAGCACATTTTGCGATTTAAACTCCAAAAGTTTGTGATGCTTTGACTGCACCACATGAATCACCCGAAACTCGAACGTAAAAAGAAAGGTGCCTGTTCTAGTGGGTGTCCAACATTCATTTATATGTATCTTTGGGACCTATCCTCACGTAGTTGTTTCCTACAGCAATTCCTTACTATCGGAGCCCAGTTGCTTTCATAGGGGATAACTTCTAATAAACAGAAATTCTGCAGAAACCATCTGACGATAACTGTAGAGGGTAACGCGATTAGCATATAAGAAACGTGGTGAGACACCGTATTCCCAATCATAAGTTTATTTAGACTGTGTACTTGACATTATCAGACTTACCTTGTCTGGCTGTAGGCGACATGTACTGACTTCTTCATTGGCGAATTTTTCTATGATATTCGCGTGCCTAGGTGACCCATGAGAATGACGGCCTGACGATAATTTTCCGATGACGACGCATTGACAAGATGAAATGACGAAGAAGGAATGACGTCGGTAGACCGAAGAAGATGGTGTGCGGCAACGGCGTGACGACGAGTGTATGACAAAAATAGCTTAGCGACGACTTCATTAGGAGCGCTGTATGGTGACGCCGAAGTCAGGACAACGATATGGCGATGACCGGAAAAGGAAGCTGGAATGACGACGATGTAATGATGATGATGGCACGACGACACGGTTAGACAATCAATACAAGATGACACTGTCTGATGAGGAGTCGATGATGAGGGTATTACAACTGCGGCATAATCGCAGTTGAATCATGGCAGCATGATTAGGATAGAATCAAGAAGAAATGACGTCGATAGAACGACAACAGCGACATCACCTCCACAGGATTACTTTTGTCAAGTGATCACAATAGCAAGGCGACAGCTTGAGGAGGCTGGCATGCTGACAATGGTATAGCGACGACTGTGTGATGACAACGACGTGACGGCGATGGCATAACAAGAGCCGTATGAGCAACCTAAATGACGACGATATAACGACCACGATATGGTCACGACGTCAGTATGACAAGGAATGCGTGACGACGGCTGCATACGATTAATACACAATGAAGACGACAGCATGACACCTGTATGAGGACAATGAGATGAGGACAACGTCATGATTGGCGAATATATGGCTATGATGGAGTGATTAATGGCGGCGTGGCGAGAATCGGAAGGCTAAACACGATTGACGATGATGGAAAGATCTTGGCGGCATCGCGACGATTGTATGACAACGAATCCATGACGAGTGTGTGGCGGACGACTGGCTTGGGGACGGAGGCATGACGAAGCTAAAATGACGACAATGCAACGACCAACACTGCATCATGATAACGGGCACCTACATAGTGGTCCAAGATAGTCGACAACTAGGGCCACTGGGTCGCAGGCGTAATGAAAACGGCATGACGAGACTGCAACGACGAAACTAGAATGACGACAGTGCAATGACCCCGACAGCGAGATCACAAGCAAACACTTAGTGGTCACTAGCTAGAAGATAAATTCGGGCACTGGATCGGCATAAGAGGCGTAGCGACAATGGCATGACGAGGATCCGATAACAACGTTGGAGGGAGGATGATGACACAACCACGACGACATCAAGGTCACGTGCACATGTATAGTGGCCTAAGGCAGTAGACAACTTGAATCACTGGGTTTACGCAAGAGGCTAAACAGATAGATAGATAGATAGATAGATAGATAGATAGATAGATAGATAGATAGATAGATAGATAGATAGACAGATAGATAGATAGATAGATAGATAGATAGATAGATAGATAGATAGATAGATAGATAGATAGATAGATAGATAGATAGATAGATAGATAGATATATAGATAGATAGATAGATAGATAGATAGGCTCAATGTGGATGAAGTAGGTAAATAAGAATGCTAATTGCAGTATTATGAATTATCGAGAAGCATTATTTAAAAGCTTTTAAATCAGCATACCACAAATCATCTGGTATATGTATGTGTTTTCACTTTCTCTTGTATACTAATTCACGTAGCACAGTGCCCTGTAGACTGTGTCTGAGATGTCGTTAACATGAATTCCACATGCTCCACCTTGGAGACAAAACAGTGCACCACAATGTCTAGCATAACTGTTTCGTTAAGATCAAGCAACTCACGGAATTTCTAACGAGATTATCATATCGCAGTCCACGAGTGTCCGCTGCATTGCGACATTCGTTATTAATGTGACGCCTTTGAGACGTAAAGCAGACGCGTTTAAAGTTAATATACTCTAATTTATTCTAAGTCCGCTTGGCCATCTTGCACGCTTATAGCCCTACCAAATTCCACAACAAATCATTGTGTCCCAGCGCATATTTTATAATTACACAACGCCTTCGCCTGCGGCAGCAGAAACACTGTTGTTTCTGCCCTATATTCCTCAAGGCGCTTCTTTAAATCTCCCGAAACAACCGCAATATCGGAACATTATTTCAGGTTGTAATAAAATCTCGGGCTGACGCGTGCAAGTTTATTATACGGTGAGATCCTCAAAGACCCAGTAGAGATACATTATGCGGATTCGACGCACTAGTTGGAATATGTCTGAAGCGAAGCTTTAGTCAAGTGCTTAATTAAACGCTGTACAACTATATGTTATTCGAGCAACTTTGTTAATTTTGACGCGTTGCAAGCATTCTGATGCACGCTTTATCTTAATTTAGTGCACAATTCACAAGCTATGTCAAAATGCGAGCGCCAATGCAAGCGGAGTCAGAGTGTGATACGTAGAGGCAGCAACTTTGCTAGAACGCAGGTCAGGCTTGTTGAAAAATAGTGGGAATGAGACTTAATGGCCACGAAATCTCGACACCTGCTTGTATATATCCGACGATATTGTACCACTTAGGTCGTAGTGGTATATACTCATTATTGAGGATTGAAATACACTGATTAGATAACCTGCGAAACTTTCCAATGGCTCACAAATACGCTTAGCCCTAATGTAAAAAATACAAAAGAATAAGCAGCAAGTAAATATGGCGCGCAGTTCCATAAATAGGTATGTGTGCTTTAGAGATACTCTTGAGCCGACAATATAGGCACAGCGTTTATGTCGTGATTACGCAAAACGGCAGATGTGTATTCATTTGCAGAACTTTGTCGTTTAATATCTCAAGCCATATTAACCGGAGTGTCGAGTGGCATATACATACACATATAAATTACCCGTGTAAAAGATGTCTGAAACTTGCGTAATCTGATTGTATGCACGAAGCGAATTGTGTAGTACTCTCTGGAAGACATGCCGGCATGAGCGATTACTCTGGAACCTTCGATGACTCAGGTATAAAAGCCGACGCGCTTGATTCGCTGAACAGATTTTTGACGATCGCCGACTGTGCTCGCCCCTACCGCTCTGCTTTGAGTGTAGACTGTAGTTTTGTTTTCGTTCTTGTTTTTTTTTTGGGGGGGGGGGGGCACAGGTTCGCCCTATGAAGATTTAGTTTCGTCATTCACAGTTTTCCTACTGTGTTCATGACTGTCACTACCATTTGACAATATATATTCACGGAAAACGTAGCTGGCGCAGTATATGTACGCTTATCAAAACAATTTGATTGATTATTTCATGACATTTTTGACAATCGCGTTGCTATGGGCATTACTGCTCTTGCCTTATCCTTTAGGTAATGTTTTTCCATCTGGTCGACAACAAGTAGTATATATTTTATCTAGATTATCGTATTTGTTACCTATACACATGGGCGGGCTTCAAGGATATACTGTTGAACCTCTTTTTGATTTTAATTCGTATTAATAAGTTTTATTTTCTTACTAACACAGAGAAATAAATACAAGTACATAATACCATCGTACTAGCTGCTGAAAGTTAACTGTTCCAACAAGAAAGCATTACTTTGAACTCAACAATGTAAAGAACTCTTTTCGTCCCAATGGTGTTCATACCATTTTTTTGTAACAACGTTTATAACATTCCACTTTAGACACAAAATTCCTTCATTTAATTCTGTAATTACCCTCCGCAATAATTTTATTCCCCCAGCCGATAAGTGCTTATTTATTGTGGTTATACCAGATTCTAACCTGAAGTAAAAAATGCCATTGCCAACAATCAACGAAATTTGAGGTATTGAGGTATAGCATAAGAATATTGCTGAAAGCACTTAATAATGGTAACACGCCAAACCATGCTCAAATAATATTTCGCCTTCATTCATAGCCATTTTATTTATTGCATATCATAACAGGAAAACACCTATCCAACTCTCCTGATGTCACTACCATACACAGAGAACCAAGTTATTCAAGTAATAATGTTAATACAAAACTGTTCTAATGTTTCAAATCTACTACAAAGCTTCAGCATGCTCTCTATACACAAATTAGTAAAATGTAATATCACAATTTACTTGCTGAAATCTATTATTCCGTTTATTTTATATTTATTGGAGTGATTGACTCGTAAATACAAACACATTAAGATTTGCCTCTGATGGTAACTTTTTGTTGTATTTAATACATTTGAACAATGGAAGGTATGCCGATTATTTTATTGCATTGTCATTGAGGAATCGCCTCTCATAACACTATAAGCGTTTCCCCTCATTCATCATCATCATCATCAGCCTATTTTGATGTCCACTGCAGGACGAAGGCCTCTGCCAGCGATCTCCAATTGCCCCTGTCTTGAGCTAGCTAGTTCCAACTTGCGCCTAGTTACTTACAAAAAGATGTTGCTGTAATTTCTTATCAATGCACAATACATTGGATTCTTTCATGCATCTGTTGTTTTGTATTGTAAGGATTTCTTTGGCTCTTTGCTGTTGTTTTTCTAATTATTTGGCACTGCATTTTCTTAACGTGTCGCTTTTGTACTTCACATTTATTGTTTATATAACCTCCTGAAGTGAGGTCTCCATACAGTCTGTTTCTGAGACCACCTTCAGTAGACTTGTAGATATGTATTTCTTAGACTCACCAAATTAAAAAAAACACTAATTGATTGAAGCATAACCGGCGAGATGAACCGATGAGCAACAGCAGCAGGCACGCCAACCCACAGGACGGCGGTCAAAGAAAGCTACGCTTGAAATGAATTTGAGGAAATGTCACTCTGTCAGCCTTTTGGCAGGCTTGTGTTAGCTCTCATGAAAACATTCTTTGTTTAGCCGGTTCTCTTCGCAGCTTTCATGGAATGAAACTACACTTCCGGGATTTGCAATCTTCCAGTACACTACGGGCTTTGAGACGCAACGAAGCACTAGTTATCATAAAACTGGTTATTTGACTAAAAAGAACACTAGAGCTGTTGTAAGTATGGAGTGTGACATATTCATTAGAAAAGTGTGTTTTGAGCATTGTGCAATTATTCTACGAACAAATTACTCCTACAAATATCATGTCGTATTTCTCAAGCCGCTTTTTACGCTATTCTAGATTGCTAAGTGCGTTTACGGCGGCGACAGCACTCACTTATCACCAATACCAGGCACTTGTATTAGTGACCGTACAGTGCAATCGTAAAACACTTGCTGTGCGCTTGCTGTGCAGGCAGGTAATTCTTGGCTGAGGCTGGAGAAATATTCTGCTTTTCATAAGGTCGCGCGGTACGGAAAAATTTGACGCTGATTATACTTCAAGAAAAAAAAAGCCAGGTAAAAAATTTCTCATAGAACAGTATTTCTTAAAATAGCTTACCAGTGAGAACAGCAACCTATCCTTGAAATGGACCTACGGCGCACGCGGCTTACTTATGGGATATGCACAGCTTTCCTTCTGTTAACTGATCTGGCAATGCAACGTGAGCACTGATTGCAGGTGATGAACGAAACACGAGTGACAATATCTCTCAGCGAACTTTGAACCCCCTAAGGTGGACTGGTCGGTGTTTTCTTTCCTACATAGGCTGCTAAAAAACGAAGCATGATACGGCTTCCAATGTTGGGCCTTTAGGTAAATGACAGATATTGAATAAGCGATAACTCAGTACTATTTAAAACATTCGAACAATAGCAAGTTAGAGATTCGTAGATCTGGAAGGTCTTAAACCAGCCACGCTTAGGCTCGTTTTGAGACACATTGAGCGCAAAGCGTCTGACCGGCACCGTATAAGCTAGCGATGTCTTTAGTGCCATATTAGGGTCTATACGGAGACGTTTATGTTTTCATTCGCAGAGTTCACACATGGCTTCATGGTACACCGGAATGTACCACGAAGTGAACTGCCAAAGCTGCCACCCTAAAATTGATAAACGTTTACATGCGATAATGTGTAGATGTATATTGCACTGAAGCAAGGCCCTAAAAATATAATACTAAAACACATTACCAATTTCTGTGCAGTAAACGCAAATGTCTGTGAGGAATGGAATTTGCCAAAATCTAAATTCTCCCAAAGCCGTTACGACCTACACAATAAATTAAGAGGGGCATGCCTTAACTCAGCATAAATTCCCATTTGTCGTGTATGCGGTGTCCCATAAATATTTGTTGCCAATGGCTCATACTCACGACAGGAAAATTTTAATGGCTATAACATTCGGAGAGGCCGATAGGCGAAGGACGGTAGAAAGGCAAGGCACGATCACCAGAATAAGAAATTTCGTTTTGTATCCAACACTGAAGGATAAGGGAAAGCGAGGAAGAAAGATAAATTCAGAAAAAGGTAAACACTCTTGCGGTCTCACTACGTAGGACCGGAATTTGGAGCATTATTGAGGCAGTCGTCGGGGGAAGCATGCCCTGTGCCTAAGGTGCATGCGACCGGTTTTTGGTTGTCGCTGATGTCGTAGTGCCGAGGAAACCCGAAAAAAATATACAGTCGGTAGTGCGATTTTTATCAATTCCTAGTGAAGATTACTCTGTCGCCATTGGTCCTCGCTGATAGCTTGGTAAACTACAGCACACATATGGTGCGAACGCCACGACGCTTGTCATGTCTGCCAGACCACTTGCTCATTACTCGAGCATATTCCTTCTGTAGTGACTGCTCGGAGCCATGTGCGGAGCTCACGCACAACTGTTGAGAATCTCGCTACATTGACCTTTGCAGCATCAACGCACACGTACTTTATTACTGCGATATCAATTGAACGCACGCTTGAAGAGCATTTACTGCTGTCCTTCTGCCTTGCGTGGCTCGCATGTGCAGGGTTAGTGTGTCTCCAGAGACGTGGGTCATGTTTGGATGCAAAATGACCAAGCGAAGCGGGCGCACCATCAACGCGGACCTTAATCGCCTAGGTCGCGCAGCATGGACAGCGTTCTGCCTCCGCTGCTGGCATGGCCATTATGTGCATCCACACTACAAACAAACGAGCGCATGTAAGTGTCTCATCCGAAGGGACAGTAAATGTCAAGGTAACGCAATCTTAATGTTTTATTGCGTGCTCAGCACGCAGTAAAACGTCTGTCTCATCATGTGCATCATTGAGGAGCGACGCTTGACGCTGCAAGTTACCCAGCTGTGGTTGCTTAGTGGCTATGGTGTAGGGCTACTAAGCAGGAGGTCGCGGGATCGAATCCCGGCCAGGGCGGTCGCATTTCGATGGGGGCGAAATGCGAAAACACCCGTGTACTTAGATTTAGGTGCACGTCAAAGAACCCCAGGTGGTCCAAATTATTCCGGAGTCCCCCACTACGGCGCGTGTCTGATAATCAGATCGTGGTTTTGGCACATAAAGCTACGTAACTTGCCGCGCCAATAGCGCCGCTCCTTATTATGCCATCGCTTTGAGAAAATTTCAGTGGCAATGAAGAGAAACAGCGGAGGCGGAGCTTCTGCACACGTCTTACTGCACCAAGTATTCTGGCAGCGTTTGGCAGCGCTTTTCGTTTCTTGGAACAGTCTCTCAATTGACGCAGCTTCCTTGTGCAACGGTTTCGCATTTGTCATTACAATACAAGACAACTTCAGCACTCAGTGCTCTGTTTAGTCTTCTTTGGGTGTTTTAAATGAGGCGTTTATATTTTCTCTGCCCCATCCTAAACTATAACGTGGCTGAAAATGTGGGACTTTTTCTTTCAGAAGCGTCCTCGCTTGGGCTTGCTTTGACTGGTGTCGTGCCAACATGTCTCGCCCGTGGAGGGATAAAACACTGTTGATGCATTTCACAGGCTATGTTAAAGCTTTATATCGTTGTCACCGCTTCGCTCTTCAGGGGAAATTGCCATAATTTTCAAGGACGAAGGTCATTCAAGCAACCTACCTAATATTTATGCCGAATTCTCCAATAAATTACTACACTAATAACGAAATAGGCCTGGTTTGGTTCCTAGCACAAGTATGCCTATGTCTGCTCTTTAGGCGAGTACACTCGAAATCGCGCTTAGTTTCACTTAGAAACATTTGAGAATAAGTTATTCTAGCATTGAAATTTAAATTGTTCCTCTTGTTTCACCTTAATAGAAAAGGCGCACGTTTTAAAGAAATTAATGCCGTTCTTACGTAGACATAGTAACCTGAGGTGAACGTTTCAAATCTGCGCTGCCAACTTTTCTTCCTCTAATAAAAACTCTGATTAAAACGTGCAGAAATATCACCAGTCTTGACATTCGTCAAACGTCGCACATACTGGCCACGACGCTTGGGTCTTCTCTGCTCTGTACGCTATTAACGCGACCTACATACTGGCACCGATTGCCAGTGGCATTCTATTGGCACAATGCTACTGATAAATTGTTATTTGTAATATTGAAAAGAAGCACATATTTCTTAAGCCTAGTCAGTGCTTACTATACCTGACCAAATCTTGGAAGTTCAAAAGCCAACAAAGCGAAATGTCCCACTTTATGTATTCTGACACTGGAGCCTTCATGTGGATGTGGATGTGTATGAGCATATGTATTCCACGTTTTGCAACTTTATTAGCAAAGAATAAATTCACACTAACGTAAAGAATGCAAAATATTTTGCAACTACCAATGGAAATGATACTGTTGGTATGGCACACTAATAGTGCGGAAGACTGTGCAATAAATGAAGGACGGAGTGTAGGCGTCTGACACGTTTTTATATTACAAAGTCCCGCTCTTAGAAGGCTTATGATAAATGTAAAATATGCAACCTAAAAGGGAAAACTATCATACACCGGTATGTATATCTAGGCTACAAGGAAATCTTATACGGCGGCTTTCACATGGTTCCCCGGACCTGGCCGAATTTTTCCTCAACTGATAAGCTTAATTTCTGAGAAACACATACGGGTTTCTTTTGCAGCTAAGAGGTAAATTCTGGTGGATGAAATCTTTGTCTTTAGTGCACTTCACTCCACCATGCGGGATACCGCAGAAGTTATTTGCATAATGCAACCACGGTCTACTAGGTTACCCGAACGAAACAAGATAAGAAACATAGTTCCGAGGTGTAACAGGGATGAACCGATGCACTGATTAGGTTACGGAACTCGCTTTTACAAAGTGGGTTAGGCGAAATTCACAGCTGCAAGCGGAGCTCGATATCCTTAGATGAGCTAAGAGAGCCTGTTTTCATGCAGTGGAGATGGTTAGGGTGATCACGGTAAAGATAACAATCATTGTGATGATGATTTTAAGGGTGTACTGACATAGCATTTTCAAATTTTCAATTTAGTCTTTCATTTCATATAAATGAGTTTCTACGACCTGTAATGAAAAAATACTGGCATGCTTCAGGCGCCCTAAACGATTTAGTATAATATCTTTTCTAGGAGGAAGCTTTTCTTGTGTTTGCCATGAGGTTCCTGACCATGTATTGTCCAAAGTCGCCAGAACAAATTGACGTTGGCGAGAGTCAGGAGGATGCTATTGGGACATTTACAGCGTGACGACTTTTGGGGAGGGCTTTAGTCTTACACAATTTTAAAGGACTGCTGACATTACACCGTCGATTTCCATTTTTATACGCAATAAATGGGCCCTTGATCTCTAAAAAAACATGTGGTTGATCCGTCTTATATAGGAATCGGTATAGAACACGAAAGTGAAACGTGTCTTCACAGAAGTAGTGTAATGTTTATTGCACATTGATATATAATGTCTATTGGTGTTTTGCGGCTAAAGCGCCCTTAGGCGTTGATGCACCCACGCTGACGCCTGGTGGCACGTCTCCTCCATCACGACTACCAACGTCGATGACCATGAGCAACCGTCGTGCATATGGAAGCTGCACTACGCTGCACACGCTAGCACAACGCGAAAGACAAAGCACGTAACTGACACACTAATACAACGCGCAAGACAAAGCACGTAACTGAATCGTCACCGAGTCAAATCAGCGCGTACAGCGCGTCGTAATTGCAGCCTCCGCGATCAACTTCAGAAACATTTTCAGAGCTAATTGCGGAGGCCACGCTCCGCTGTGCTGAGTACGGTGAACGCCACGTGCTTCTCGTAGTGCTTCTTGATGCCAGCGTCCCTTCGAATGCTGGCATCGAGGCGTCGTAGTGCTGAGACCACCGAAGCGTTCACTGTCGGTGCGCGTTAGTGTCATAATGCAGTACTTCTCTTTTCTGCTCGTAAACGGCGGCACCGCCCCGAGCAAGAGCGCGGGTACACGGAGGAGTGTTAGATATATAAGGCGCGTCTGTGTAGCTCTCTGCAAATGCTTTGTGGCGCAATGGGTTAAACGCTCGGCGATCTATCGTCGCGGACCGAGAGGTCGTGGGTTCGATTTCCAAATTTTGCATGTTTGTGGAACTTTTTCTTCTGGTTTCTTTCTTTGTATTATGTTCTATGACGTATTTCCGTGACGGAAATACGTCAGTGAAGTCTTGGTGGACCCCGGCATAAAACACTTTCGTGTTAAAAATGAAAAATTAGAAGCAAGCCTCAGAGCACCCTAAATGGTTCACTGTAATAGCTTTTCCGCGAATTTGCTTTAGTTTCGCTTCCCAAGAGGGGCATGTGTGATGATGCAGAAGATTGTCACGTGGGATCAGAAATCGTGGGGTCTTTACACTCACTCCTTCTCATTTACTAATAGTCATACTCCTCTCTGCTGTACAGATATATCGAACCACGCAAAGAGTACCACCACATCAGACGACCGAGGTAGCGACTGGCGACACCTCACACAGCTCGAACGTTATTGTCGTCCAAATGCGTTCCTGTTCGCACTCCGAATGTGCTTAAATTACGCAGCCGAAAAACAACAACTTGCTTTTGGAGTAAACGTTGACATCGCTAAATTATTATTGAACATGGTGAAGCGACCGATTACTGTGTGCCAATTTGCACCGGTCGTATGAAAGATGCACAGCACACCCACAAACGAAAAACGCCCTAAGCCAGCAAGTGTCGCCACCTGTTAACAAAGACAGCGGCTTTTATTGACTCCGATACTGCCGTACGCAGCTGCGCGTCAAGTATTTCTGAGGCTGCGACGATATTTGGCAGACTCGCCAAGGATGGCGCTCGCCTCGTTTTGAGTGCGACCGTTTTGACATAGAATGGCACCCCAGCAACATGGGCTCAAAAATGACGTTAGGTATTGAATGCCTCGTTCGATTGGCAAACGTCAGTGTACGGAATGCCATGTACGGTTGGCAAACAATCTTGTTGCATTCAATACAGTCAGTGCCATCTCTACAGTTATTGTCATTAATCAGTGGCTATGGTGTTGGGCTGCTGAGCACGAGGTCGCGGGATCGAATCCCGGCCACGGCGGCCGCATTTCGATGGGGGCGAAATGCGAAAACACCCGCGTACTTAGATTTAGGTGCACGTTAAAGAACCCCAGGTGGTCCAAATTTCCGGAGTCCCCCACTACGGCGTGCCTCATAATCAGAACTGGTTTTGGCACGTAAAACCCCATAATTTAATTTTTTTATTGTCATTAAAATTTTTAGCAGTGACATTAAACGTAACGGTGGTAAGAAATCTAGGCTCCTGGGGTCTTAACGCCAGTAACCTCACCCCTGTGGCATGGTTATAATGCAACCCAATATTGAACAACAAACACGAGGCTGGTTCTTCTCGCAGCATTCTCAAGTCGTCTTATATTCGACATGGGCCTCAGCGGTCGACGGTGCCTTTCATATAAGTTGCCATTGATACGCTGACGGATGAAAAAAAATGAAAGAAAAAATATTGTGAGTGATAATCTTATGTGGAGGCACGGCCCAAAACAATGCAATCAGAATAATTAATTATAAGTTTTCAGGCAAGAAGTTGATCATGCAGTTCTTGTCCGAACACAGCGTTAGGGCAAAGTTTTCGGTGGACCCTTACTGGTTGTCGGAGTGGAGGGCGTTGCGGTGCTGGCTGGAACGATTTCGTAGGTGACATCAGTGACTTGGCGAACCACGCGACATGGGCCTTTGTAACAATGTAGGAGTTTTTCGCAAAGGCCTAGCCGACCGGAATGCAACCAAAGCAGCAAGTGCACTTAGAGGTGACAAAGGTCGCATCGGCGCCTCTGGTTCTCGTGTGACACTGATAGGCGAGCGCGTGCGAGCTGTTGAGCGTGGTCAGCGTGAATGAATGCGTAACGGGCATATTCACTTGTCGAGGTCGTAATCGATGGTAGCAAGGTGTCTGCCGTAGCGGAGTTTCATGGCCTGACAAGAGTTATAACGGGGAATAGCCGGCAGTGTCGGCACGATAATTATAGGTGAGGTGACGTAGGGTACAGAGAGGTCCCAATTATGGTGGTTGGCTGAAACGTATTTCGCAAGCATATCTCTAATTGCCTGGTTCAATTGCTCGGTCAGGCGGTTGGTTTGTGGATGCTAGGAGGTGGTAAGCTGTTGCAAGATAGAGCAGACACGCATGATGTCATCAATGATTTGGGCTAAGAAGTTACGGCCTCAGTCTGTTAGCTCATGACGTGGAGCTCCATGCATAAAAATGACGTCCTGTAGCGGGAATTCTGCCGCACCAGTTGATCAGCTTATTGGGAGATCGCGCGTAAAGGCGTATCAGGTCGCTTAGTCAGCAATGACAGAAACCCATTTGTTCCCCAACGCAGATATCAGTAAAGGGTCCAGGAGGTCTAAGCCCACACTACCGAATGGCTCTAGCGGGATGTCAAGATAGAGGCTAACGGGAAGCAGGGATAGATTTTTCTGGGGTTGATAATATACACAAACAACACAAACAGAAAAAAGGGCTATCAGCTGTCTCCTAAAAGGGACACAGACGTCACCCAGCTTGCAGAGGAGGGAAAAACAATTATGCGGATTCAATGCACTCTGGGAATTGAAGTTAGCGAAGCTTCCTGTGCTGTTTGCTTTGATTGACGATAATTAGCAGTGATGTTAATGGCCAGTGTTTATTTCATGAGTCCACTATGAGAGCGGTAAGTTGATGGCAAACGTTACCTTGCTTACACCACTGCTGTTTGCGTAGTACACCGAACACATGGCGAGACGTTTGCTTAAGACTTTGTCTTGCGCCATTGTTCGTAACCTCCAAGAAGGTTAGCATTTTCATTGCCTCACAGGCCCACCGCATCGTGGCAGAAGCGTTACACTTTAATTGAAAATGGGGCTGTATGTGTCAAAACCACAATCGGATTAAGAGGCACGCCGTAAAGGTGGACTCAGGAATAGTTTTGACCCTCTGGGGTTCTTTAATGCACACGTAAATCGAAGTACGCGAGCATTTTTGTATTTCTCTCCCATCGATATGCGCCTACCGCGGTCGGGATCCAACCCCCGACCTAGAGCAATGCCATTGCGCTGAAGCTGCCTCAGTGGGTAGAGAAGTACTGATTTGAGGTGCGACTGTTTCCGTAGTGTCGCCTAGACGCTACGGTGTTTAATGCGGCTTTGCGTCTGCGCCCTATGCGTAAGTTGTCTGCTTGACAAACTTGCAGGTTGTTTATTCGTCAGAAGTAGCAGAAACGTCCCGTACCATACCTAATTTATTCATTTTGTCCGCAAGCGCTGTCGTGTCAAGTACTAGCTAGCATTCCCTCGCCTTTTCACATCGCCCTTTTTTTCTCCCGCTCTTCCCCCGTGTATGGAAACTGCGAGCGAAAAGTGGCAAGGCTGTTGTTCACTCATTAGTGATTTCGTCGGTCCTACCTATTTTCGGCCTCCTCTGCCTATCTGCTCTCTACCATTCCATCTATCTCCTCTCTGGGCGGTTGCACGTTAGCAGAAAGGCAAGCGCTGTAGTTTCTGCAATGCATTTGCGGGGTGCCTCGAGTACGAGTACGAGGCCTCACGAGTACGTGATCTTCTTGGGTGAAGGCAACTAGTCAATAAACCTACACATGCTACCTGAAGGCATGAATGTTGCCGGATTCGAGACCCTTATTAGATAATGAACGAGAAGAAAGGGAGCCGAGGGGCCCGATTTGACTTGTGATTAATCAAATCCGGCAACATTGATACCTTCAGGTAGCATGTGTGGGTTTATTGACCAGTTGCCTTTACCCAAAAAGATATCACGCAGTCGTGACGCCTGCGGTAGAAAGGATGTTCCACATCCGCCGCTAAGGTTTGTGAGTCATGGCGCTGGCTAACACTCCCAGGGTTAGATCTAGTGGCAAAACATAAATACCGCACACAGTAGATGGGAAAACGGTGCCGCGGTAGCTCAGTTCGTAAGAGCATCGCACGCGTAATGCGAAGACGTGGGATCGTTACCCACCTCCAAAGATGTGCGAAAGAATATCACAGTCATGCCTGCGCCAAGGGATGTTCACCCCATTCATAATGTGGGCAGACGGCAAGCCAGAGACAAAGCAGTGATAGAGAAAGCTAAAAATCAGGCGGAAGAATGCTCGTTCGTCGACGCGGCTTTCATGTCCAGTAGACGAGCCTTCACAGCGGTCCTTCTGAACTTCAAAGGTGAAGTCATCAACTTGGCTTCCACGTACACCACACATCCAGAAATTTCAGAACAAGTAGCCATCGGACAGGCACTTTTAGACCCAAAGAGATATAGGATCCACTCCTATTCTAGGGCAGCCGTCCGAGCATTTGCCAAACGAGTCGTTTCTAGACAGGCCCTGGCAATTCTCGACGGAAATGTCGTCAAACCCCACGCGATCATCTAGTTTCCTGCTCAAATGGAAGAAATAAACGGTGCTTCCGCGAACCTCAACGAATCTATCCACAATGCTGCACGAGGACTTGCCAATCGAGCAGCCAAAAAGAAAGAAGATGCTGAGGCTTATGATTGCAGGGACCCCCTCCTCGCGTACAACGAGCTAACCAATCACTTCTACCTATGCAGGGTCTCCGCCCTCCGCACAGTACACTAAATAGATCTCAGGATAATACTCTAAGGCTCTCACAAACAAGAACCTATCCGAACCCGCTATCATTCAACAAGATCTATCCGGAGTTCTGTACTCCTACAACATGCGATAAATGTAACGACTCCATAGATCTTAGTCATATGCTCTGGCGTGGCGTCGAAGACAGCGAGAAGGACAACACTGCAGCGCGGTGAGACGCAGCTCTAAGCAATCTCACATTGCATGAAGAGCTACGGGCAGTCCACCGGGCTCGTGAAGCGGCCGAAAGGCTAGGCCTTTCGGTCCCAATGTGGGAGTGGCCCGCTTCGGGTTAGGAAACCAGCGTGACCTAATGGACCTGAATAGTTTTTCCATCCATCCATACATTCATCTAGCGGTACGTAACACTAAACAACAAAGCAAACCCATACGATGGCCGTCGTATGAGCTTCCCGGAAAAGGACGAATTTTTACTCAACTACGAAGGGCTTTCTTTTTGAGAAGTCAGCATGGATTTTCTTTGTAGCTTAGTGCTAGAATCCGGTGGACGATAATTTTTCGTGTCATCATCATCAGCCTATATTTATGTCCACTGCAGTTCATAAACTTTTTTGGCCAATAGTACGTCCCTCCACCAAGTTGGATTAGGCATAACTGGTTAGCAATCTGCAACCTGTGGTGTGAGAGGTTGACCGAAAAAGGAAAGAAAACACACCTTGGATGTCTGACAGGGACTAGCAGATTTACTGATTAGGTTAGGAAACTAGTTTGTATAGATTGAGTGCGGTGAAATTCACAGCTACAAGAGGAGCTGGATATCCTTAGGAGTGCCAGGAGAGCCTAATAGTAGTGGAGAAGGTTAACATGGTCACGGTAAAGATGAGAAGGATTTCTGTGATGAATTTTAAATAGTGCTGACTTGTCATTTTCTAATTTTCATTTAAATATTTGATTTCATATAAATAAACGTTCTTGACCTATATAGAAAAATATTGGCATACCTAAGGTGCCTTAAATATTTCACTATAACATCTTTTCTACGAAATAATTTTTGTTTCGTTTCCCAGGAGGTGCTGATCATATTGTCCCATATCGCCAGCACAAAATGACCTTGACGAAACTCCGGCGGATTCCATTGAGACATTTACCAGCGTGATAACTTCTTGGGAGGGCTTTATTTTTACCCCATTTTAAATGACCACAAACATAGCATGGTCAATTTCTATTTTTCTGCATTATATATAGGTCATTGACATCTCATGTATAGAAAAATTAAAGGCAAGCCCCAGAGCACTCTAAATGTTTTACTATAACTGTTCTAAGAATCAGTTGCGCTTCGCTTTCAAAGGGTGCATGGGTGATGAAGCAGAAGGTGGTAAGGTGGGAGAAAAAATAATGGGGTTTTTACCCTCACTCCTCCTCATTCGCTAATAGTCATATCCTTTTCTGCTGTGCAGCTACATCAGACCACGCAAAGTGTACCGCCATATCAGATGACTGAGGTAGTGACTGGTGACTTTGGGCAATATGGTGTCTTTCTGCTCACACAGCTTCAACGTTATGGCCGTTCAATTTCGTTCCCGTTTGCACTGCGAAGGTGTTTAAATTGTGGAGCTGCAAAAACTAACGTGTATTTGGAATAAACGTTCACATCGCTAAATTATTATTCAGCGTGGGGAAGGGATCGGTTACTATGCGCCAACTAGCTCCTGTCCTATGAAAGCTACACTGCAACCTGACAAACGAAAAGCGTTCCAAGCGAGAGTGTGTCGCCTCCTGTTAACAAAGACAGTGGCATTTATTGACTCCGACACTACCGTAAGCCGCGGTGCATCAACCATTTCTGAGGCTGCAATGACATTTCGCAGGTATGCCGAGGATGGCGCTCTCCTAATTTTGAGTGCGGCAGTCCGGAAATATAATGACACCCCAGCAACACGGACACAAGAAAATGCCATTAGCTGCTGAATGCGTTTAAGTAAAATCACATGCGCGGTGTCACACGGATGTGCGTAGAGTCATCGGAACTTAATACTACTAGCGGTGCAGTGCATTCTCATAACTTATTCTGCCGTCAAATGACTAATCTCTTGCTCCCAATGTTGGCATTTGTGGTTGCACGTAAACATCAAATTGCTAATATAAAAAATACTAGTACTTAATATGTGCCTAAAATGTTTTAGCCAGGTACTTTGAAATTTCGCGCACTAACTATACTTTGTTGATGTTATATTCGTAATGTCTTCGCACTTAATTTCCACAAAGTATAAGATTTTTGGAGAAATCTTCCACTTACGATTAAGATGTTCCTCTGCTTTCAGGAAACATATATAGAACTATAATAATAGTGATATGCAGTCACAGTTACAAGAAACCGGGCCGGAAGAAGGGCCGGCGCTGAAAACTATTCATATTGAGTAGATTCCTCTAGTAAGTGAAACATTCTTGCAATTGTATTCTGTCAATTGTGCGCGATTGGCAAAGAAGCTTGCTGCATTTGCTGCATTCAGCGTCATAGCTGCATTTATTGTCAGTAAAATGGGACGCTTAAGATTCGACTTTGAGGGTGGAACGCGATAGTATTCAAATATCCCTACTGCGTCTTACGCTTTGTGGCAACTGCAGCTCATGCAATTGTAATGTTTCCTGGAAACACTGGCGGCGAACACTACGCACGAAGGCGAGCTTACTGGTTCTTTTGTTTTTCTTTCTCAAACGGCAGCTGGAAAAGGGGTTTGTGTTTCAGTTTCCGCGTAACAGAACTATGTTTTCTCATAGATTATAACTACGATCCGCTACAGCCTTTGTATATATCTGGTAAATATATTTCGTGTTCTTTTCTCTCCGTAAGAAGGTAACGGCTAGGGTCCTACAGTATTACCGGCAGTAACCTCAACCGCGTGGCATGGTTATAACGCAACCCAATATTAAACTATATGCATGGGGCTGGTTCTCGCAGCATTCCCAAGTCGTGTCATGTCAGACATGGGTCTGAAAGTGGTTGCTTTCATACAAGTTGGAATTGATACCCTCGCAACCACCCCCCCTCCAAAAAAAGAAAGAAAACAAGAAAACAAAGAAAACATTGTGAATGACAAAATTCCATGCGAATGCATCCCACAACGCAATTAGAATAATGAAATTTAATAATCACGTAACAAGGTGATCATCCTGTTCGTCTTGTCCAAACACAGCATTAGGGCAAAGTTTTCGGCTGATCCTTAGCCATGGCTTCATCGTGTGGAGCTCTGTTTCGTCTTCCTCACTAGGTAGAATACATGGTAAGATGAAAATTGCAGTTCACACAGAATAAAAGAAAAACAAAACAAAATAGGCATCTCCAAACTTTGATCATACATGGAATAACTTCAAATCTTCTTAGCATGCATATCTATGTTAAAAAAGAAAAAAGAACGCAAACTGCTCATTGATAATAAAACAAACTACGCTCCCCCGATGTAATAAATGATAGTGGACTCTAAGTCCGCTATGTGTAAAACACATAGTGGACTTAGAGTTTTTCTTTTTTTAAATCAAAAACATTCCACATCAAATTTTTTTGTCTACGAAGGTTCCATGCATAATGACCGCATTTTGAATATTCACACACAAGGGAAAATGCTTCCGTGTAAGAATGCCATAAATACATATGATTAAAGCATTGATTCAAGCCTTCTCTCCGGTGGAACTTATGTGGTTTCACTTTAATTTAAGTGGCGCTACAGAATATGCTCGTTTTCTTTTTGAGAAATAAAATAACTCAGTATGAGAACATCTATATCCGTATCATGACGTGTCCGTAGTTAGGACCTCAACACACGTTTATGCATCTCACAAGCATGAGAGTTCGTGAGGCCCTTTGAATATGTTTCATGCAAGCGACTCCCTGTAATGAAAGCTGCTCCTATATTACAATGTTTTTGTATTATTTTTCCACTTGAAAGTTAGCCTGCTAGCTTGAGATCTTAGTTTTCTTCAGCTTCATAAGTTCGCGGTAGCCATCCATTCCTTGAAACACATAATGCCAGTACAGAAATAACACAAAAGGAAACATACTTACCTAATATCGGGCTTGGATTGCTGGCACAAAAAGTAAACTGCGACAGCACAGCTTGTTATGAAGAATGACACCACACCAATTATCAGAAACAGAGAGCTTGTGCTTTTTGCTGAAAAATAAAATTCGAGGTAAGGTTAGAAACACAATTCGCTAATTGCCTAGGCTTGCCAGACAGAACGCAAAAAAAAAAAAGAAAATCGAAACAGCTGGAGGAGGAAAGGGATAAGAAGTGAAAAGCGTAATTTCTGTAATGAATATTTTTGATATGCAGATGTAGAGATCGCAAATAGCAAGCATGTAATGTGGTTGAATATGAGACATTTATTTACAGAAGCCTACCTCTCCTCTAAATATTCATATCTGTATAACGTTTGCGAATGTTCGTGCTAGAGCATTATAACCCTGGTGCCTTAGAATCCCAATGCCATTATAGTGAAACCGGTGACACTCTATGCCTTTTACGTACCGCTAGATCTGAACTAAAATATAAAAAAATATTATTTAAAGTAATACGTCCTCCTAATTTTTTCTGACTCTTGAAAACTGTGCACCCTATAAGGCGTCATAGATGGTGTCCACGTCACGCCTCCAATACGACCGGCTGTGTCATATCAGTGAAAAACAATCTAGAAAGTCATCCTCTGCCTTACCGCATTCACTGGAAGTGGCTGGTAACATCATGGTCACTATTTTACGTCACCATTTCTATTGTACAACAAGAATAATAGTGAACTGTTGCGTGTATTTTATTTCATAAAGAGAGTTCCTGCCAAGAAAGCACGCCCAGTGCTTTCTTGGCAGGAACTCTCTGTGCCCTCAGTTTTGCCCAAGGTTCCAGACATACAAGTATCAGGCACCGCGCGTTAAACGAAGAAATTGCACACAGTAATCTTACCGTTTTTGTGGAAGATAGTTCTAATGAAGGAGTAATCTCGAAGGTACCCCATGTTAGAAAGCTCGAAGGCTCGGCAATTATTTCTACGAATTAAATTTTAATGTCAGTACATTTTACGTATTAATTTCAAGGCAATCTAATGATTCGATCACACAATAACGTCCCCCCACCCCCAAAAAAGCTCTTTATATTACCCGCAAGCCTGTACCTGAGTTTATTTTGGTCGCTGAAGACGAACACAGTAGCAATGCTTATTGACCGTTAAATACAATAGCTCCTTCTTAAAAACGCGATATGTTGTGTTCAAAAAATGGTGTCCCATGATGTCAGCAGCTGTTCGGACAGATGGAAGTAGTGCAAGAGCCTGGCCTTCACGAGTCGTTTCCATTATTTAGAGGGAGCACTCGGTTAAGGTGGGCAACGTGTATATTGTCATTTTGTATTGTGATATATCTTTCATTCAAGGTGACCCTAAACCCCAACTGAAAAAGATGGAATAAATGTAGGATCTCTACTTACCATCATTTAATGTAGACACTGTGAGCGTCGCCGAAGGGCCTCGTTTTTCTTTGTGGAAGCCGTAGTTGAAGGCGTATACAGAGACTCTGTACAAAAATCCGGGGCTTAGCTGGGTTGCGTTGTACGATAAACCCGTCGTCACTGCTTCAAACGAAACGTTTCGTCCGACAAGGCTGACGTTGAAGCCGTCGATGGGGCCGTTGGGCACCTTCGGTCGTTCCCACTCAAGGTAAATCCACTCCGCGCCGACAGATCTGGTAGAGAGCCATACCGGCTTTGATGGCGCTGTGGAGAGCATATTCGGAGACACGACTCGTTACTGGCTGGTACTAAGGATTAGAAAAATTAGAAGGCTTGCGTACGTATGAAAAGGAATAAATGCGTATAGTTTGGGAGTTTTGCTTTTGGAAATGGGCAGTGAGTTGCTTCAATATGCTTGCTGCGTCAATTCCCGGCCTTCGTTGTCGATTGCTCGTATTTTCTCATGGCAAGCACCAATTACACCTCTATGTTTTAGGAAAGTAGTACACTACTGCCGGCAAATATGCGTACTACAGAACTGCAAAACCTACTTGCAAGTTAGAAACGCTGCCTTTTGATTGCCCTGGTATTATTAGCTTACGTGTAACGAACCCACTGATTATGAGCGACATACTTTAGACCCAATTGAAATATTCTGTTATAAAGACTTGATTTTCCATCCCAAGTACAGCAGAAGTGAATGGGAATAAAGAAACTACAGGGCAGGCGTGTGCACCTACCAATACACAAAGATTACTAATCATTTCATAATATTTTGCTGACGAAAGATAGAAGTGCATAAATATTTATGGACCCCAAATGCTTTAATAATATACTGTGAAAGGTTAGTACTTATGTTATCATGCACAAGGTATTCCTGGTGGCGTTAGCGCTTAATTACCAATCAAAAAGGCGACATGGCGCAATATTGTAAATTCTATAGACATGCAACGTGTGAGTTTTGTTGCGGTTTTGGTACATTGCTCACTCATTAACTTCACAACGACAATGCTCAGAACAACACTCTTCGTAGGAGTATTTGATGCAACGAAACAGTAGTGTGCTACACAAGATGTCTTACAAAGCAGGTAATTGGGCGTTTTAGCGGGCACTCTGTTAGTGTATAGCTACGTGCGATGGCACAGCTTCTCTTATTTTTTTTTTTACAAACCGGCAAAATCCGCTGACGCGATAATCCGAGGAAAGCTGCAATGAAAAAATAAATAAAGGCATTTTAAGCAATACACTTCTATGCGGCGTGCTTATTAATCATTACCATTTATGGGTGACGTTTCGTTTTTTTAAGTTTATATATAAAAACACTGCAGCTATCTGAATCAGGCCTTCACATTGCTTGTCACTGTTAAAATGCTTCAGTGTTAGAGGCTCTCGCATTTGATTTCCAACTATTCTTCAAAAAAAGTATCTAGGAAAGTTCACCTGACACGTCTGTTTTAAAAGAGATGGATCTTGCTTCACCGCACCCAGTCTCATGTGTACACGAAGATACGCTGACGACATATTTTGTCCAAGGGTGTAGATGGCTTAAATTAAACTTGGTGTCCGTAGTAGGAAAAGTACCCTTCGGTTCGACAGAAATTCTATAAGACGTAATATTGTATCTAGGGTCTTCTGCTTTCTCCCAGTAAACTGAAGCGTCCGTTTCTTGAATATCACGTATGGTTGGGTGGGGTGGGAAGGGTCCTGCAAAAGTAAGAAGAATAATTTTACGGCTGTTTCAGATTTAAAGTGTGTCTAATGTAATAAAACAAAGAACGACCAATAGACTGCTCAAAATTGGCCTGTAGCCACCGTACGATTATCGTATGACCTGAGCGAAACATCAGACGTCACGAAAGTGATTCGTGTATGCTGCCTTGCAATATTGCTATCATAAATTATTCTGTGCATTTATTCCTTGTGTGCTTTGCGCAACTGTGTAAAATGCGACATTAATTAATATGGATTTAACGATAGTTCTCTTTTTTAATTATTAACATTGATTACTGATTGCAATTGTTTCATAAGAAAGAAGATATAAATTTTACGTGCTTCCTTTTGTTGTAACTGGTCGAGCTTCTTTTCAAGAAGTACCAATACAGATGATGTCCGTGAATTGGTGACACGGCTAATTGCAAAACGTTGTAATGCAGTGAGTTGTCAACGCTTATTGAAATATATACATTCGAGATTTACTGTGACTACACCTAAACTAGAACACTTCATTTCAACGCACAGAAATGTTGTATAGAAGTAAAGCGAATTGTTTTATTTTCCCGATGGTTCAGTAACACGGTCAGAGAGGACAAAAACGCTGCCTGGTGCCTCAAGGTGCCATTTGTATTTGGCTAAATATATACCAAGATTAACTGCACTACGGTTAGTGAGTATATTGTGTTTGTTCTCATTGTATCTGTGCTGTCTTACACTATGCCTTGCTAGCCCCACTCAATCATTAGCTGACACAGAGAGAGAGAGAGAGAGAGACAGCAAACAAGCAAGAAAGAAAGAATGAGAGAAAGAACTGGAAAGGCACTTAAGCTTACTAGGTAGCACCTCGTTTGCTACCCTTCGTTTGGGACGAAAGAAGCGGGCAGAAATAGTGAAGTGAAAGGGATAAGGCAAGGAATAACATGTGATGCGTGCACACACTCACAGCTTTAAACGCGCAATCAAAGGCAATCGCAGAGCCTAGCCGTCTTTAAAAATTGCAGCACTGCTCTGGTGTCTTTCTGTGAGCATGACAGTAGAGTCCATGGTCCCACAGCTATTTCTTTCGTGTATGCTCTGTCATACCATGGGCTTAAATTGGCACTCAAAGTCTGTCTTTCATTATATAAACGAATGACAGTAGATGACGACATGTGCTCTTCTCTCATCGCAATCATAGAAGTCGCACGAGCCACTGTTCTTCATGCCAGTACAAAAACAGTGGGTGCTTGTAAGGGCGACGCCCAGCGAAAAGCAACACAGTAAAGCTGGATTGCACTGGGATGGACAATGTGATAGTCGAGAACACATTAACTGTTATGGTCTCAAGATGTGTCAGTAGAATGTGACTTTATACTTCAATTAATTTCTATAGTAATTCATTCATCAATAATGCTGTGCAAAGAGAAAGCTTAGGAAATATAAGCATCCAACGTAAATAGCGCGTCATAGTTACAAGTGAAATACTTATTTAAGCTTTCAAAAAATGCATTTGCGTAGCCTTACCATCGCCAAGGGATTCGAAGGTAGTAGAAATTTCCGGACCGAAGAGTTTTTCTTGTTCTGGCTTTCTTATATTGTAGGCTTTGATGGCGCAATGAAAATAGCTAAACTCAGATCCCACAACAACGGTAACATTGGTCGTGACTCCATCTGCAAGAATTTCGGTTGTGACGTTCGAGTCTTCTTTTACGACGTGAATAAGGTACCCGTCAATGGGCCCATTTGGTCGCGCTGGCTTTTCCCACTTGAACGTCACGTTCACAAAATCACTGACTGAGGCGCTGAAGTTTCTCACCTCGGAGGGGGCTGGAAGAAGAAATAGAGAGAAAGTTAAAGAACGCAATAAAATAGTTTAACATGAGTTCAATCATGTGGCTTAGCTAGAACATTTTTTTGTTTGCGCGTGCGAGGATGATATCAGGTTTCCATAATTTCGGCCTATCGCTTTTTGCCTTATTGTTATAAATGAAATATCTGCGTTGACCAGCAAAACTATCGAGAAAAGATCAAAGGCGGTGAAGCTACAGAATTGTAGTTATAGTTAATATCGAATATCAAATACAGACCCAAATACAACAAATGCAAACACAAACCCGGCGATCTTCAATGCAAAAACATGCTAGTTTTTCAATTCGTGCTGCTCTTTACAACCTAATAGCGTCCTTAAAATGTGGCATTATGAACTTTATATTACTCGATGGTTAACTGAACAAAAACAGCATACCAAGCTGTAGCGGAGAGGCCGGATGATATGCGCCAAAGTTCATAGAGATCATATGCATGGCCGTAAAGATAAAAATAAACGCAAGATGAACTTACCAGCAACATTCGTGTAGTCACCAACTACTTTCGCCAGGCCACAGTAATCGGCACAGTTCTGTATTGAGACATTGTACCGCTGTCCCGGAGTCAGATTGGTGACGTTATAGTGAAGAAGGTCTTTATCACTGATGCTGGTGCAGTCATTTTTGTATACCTCAGTCACGTAGGCTGCCAGCACTCGCACTCGGCAGTTCGGTGCTTTTGGATCTTTTGGCCATGAGTACGCCAAGCTCGTCGTAGTTCGTTCAACAAGTGTGACGTTTTCAGGAGGACCTGTGTATGATCAGTAGGTACCAGAAATCAAGAAAAAGAAACTGTTTTGGTAAGGCACGCAGAAAGCTGGCATCAACCCTTACAACACCAACCTAGAGGACGCCCTTTTTAAGGCTATAGTACATAAAATAAGTCACCATAGTTTAAATCATGTTGTGTAAGGATATTAAATCAGCTTTTACAACAGCACCATGTGTCATTATTCCTGTAGCCTCATTTTTTTCTTTGTGCGATGGTTGTTTGTCAGCGTAAGACATGTAGAACCATGTATTACGTCTGGTGGCTATGCACAAGGCATATATGGTTATACAAGTGCCAACTGGAATGCTGCAAAATATTATAAGGCGAAATTACACTTCCAAAGCTTGTGCCATAAATTGAGAAGATTGCAAAATGGAGGGCATCCTTCGCTGTGGAACAAGAACAATAGGATCAGCTCTTTCCCGTGCTGTGCACGCCTTCTGCGGATTCGTCAACTAAGTTCTCTTTTTTTTTAATTGTTCGTTATTACTGCAAGCATTTTGAGGTGAGCTCACCAGGTCAGTAGAAAAAAAGCAATACATTGAGTTTCACACTAATCGTGGCTATTTTTCTCCCTACAAAGGCGCGCACTGGTGTTATACTTTGATATTTCCACAGCACAGAACTAATAGACTGATGCTTCGCGGGCGAGTTGGTAATTCATACTGATTAATCAATCAGCTTCCACAGCAACAAGTGCACGCGTGAAATTATAGAAGAAAATGTCATAATTCGATAAGGCTCTGTATGTGGAAGTATACCATCTGTTTTGTTGTCAAACAAATCGTGTTCGTCAAATGTCTGTGAGACCACATTGGTATATACAAAAACATGAAACTTTAATTAACATCAGCTGCTAGAGCGCACTCGTACGTGCCTTTGTGCCTGACTCAGCTGTTCTCTTCTAGCGCATCCGGGCACATAAACAATCTAAGCCACCAAAAACTCCAGCAATTTTTCTCTATACATCACTGATAAATTTTTAAGCGGAAGTCTTCTAAACACTGTTCGACCAAAGTTTCACCAAAGTACAACAGTAATGGCAAAATCATTCGAAGTGCGTTTGGATGTTACATCACTAACATTTCTAATGCCTATATGTGCTCAAGAAGTATCTAGCTATGCTTCATGCAAGCATAATTATTAGAGGTTCTTTCGCCCATACCTATGCCATTTGTTGTAACAGAAAACGTGGAGATGGTCCCATTGTTTCGTTTGGTTCCATTGTAAGCAAAAGCCCACACATTGCAATCGAATGTTGCTAGCTGTTCTTCAAGGTCTAATGTGATGTTCACGTGCTTTTCTGCTTCCGGTACTTCGACAGTTCTCACTGCGCGAAAACCATGTTCCACGCAGTGCAACACGTAGCCATCGTAATCGACGCTGGCAAGTGGTCCGTCCCAATTTGCGGCGAGGATTGTCACATTGTCGATTTCGTATTTTAAAGCCGAAACTGGACCAGGATCTGCAAATAATAAAAACAGCTTATATATTATTATTGTACCGAAATATAACAACAATATTACGATTATTATTATTATTATTACTATTATTATTACTCATGTGCCCCGAACTCCTTAGTTGTATCACATTTCGCATTCCGCGCAAAATCACCAGAGAACACAGACCTTTCTATGTTGCTGCCTGTCACCACCAACACTCAACCGTCCATAGAATACAGAGTCTCTATAACGCCCACTTTCATGACCTTGATATTTTTCACAACTCTTTGTCTTTGTTCTGCTCTCAGCTTTCCGTTGTTGTGTCTTAGTTTCACATATTGTTCAACTTCCCTTCTCCTCCTTTTTATTATTTATGCATTTTGCGCCTTTGGTTGCATGTATGTACACTTTTCTTTTCAAGATTGTTAATTTTTTATTCATTGTTTTTTTTTTTACTGATATTCCCCTGTTGTATTTGCTGATATTTTTCTCAACTCTATGTCTTTGTTCTGCTCTGAGCTTTCCGTTGTTGTGTCTTAGTTTCACATATTGTTCAACTTCCCTTCTCCATTTTATTTATGTATGCATTTTGCGCCTTCGGTTACATGTATGTACACTTTTCAAGATTGTTATTTTTTATTCATTGTTTTTTTTTTTCGCTGATACTCCCCTGCTGTATTTCTTTTTCTATGTATACGTGCGCCAGCACCCAGACCTCACGGTTGTTCCTGGGCACGATAAATAAATGATTGATTGATTGATTGATTGATTATTATTATTATATTATTATTATTATTATTATTATTATTATTATTATTATTATTATTATTATTATTATTATTATTATTATTATTATTATTCGTAGAATAATTCAAGCGTTTTAGAAAGACGCGAGCAGAATTGGGAAACTCAAAGGAACAAATACACATTCGACCGGGTGAGCTTCAAAACGCACTTTCGAATGGATGTAGCAACACCCATCAATTTGACGTGAAAAAAGGTGTACAGTAGCACTATAATAGACTGGAAACTTACAGCTCATTAGAGCACATCATTGCAATTACAACAATATAAAAACACAGAATAACTGCAAAAGGTACATAGAAACATATGTGCTGATTGACTGAATGTAAACACAGCCATGGCAGCAACTGAACGTACGTACATGCCTTGCAACGAGACAGACAAAATCAACTTTTATTATCAACTGTAGGGTGCTTATATAGTAATCGAGGAGTTAGAGAGTGGGAAGGGGAAAGAGGGAGGTCCAAAGAAAATTTCACGCTTGCGCATGGCGCTTGCGTATTTCATGCATGACAAAGCGGCTGATACATAACTTCCTCCTAAAAATCAAACCCATCAACTGCTTTCTTGATCCTCGTGCAGCGTCGTAGGACTTGAGCTGGTTCGCTTGGTAGTTCTGTTTCGGAGGACGGAAATGGTGGAAGGAGCCGTGGATGCGAAGATCCTCGACTGCAGGCGGCAAAGTAGGTGACGTTAACAGTCTCACATCAAGCTGTGACGCGGATTCCTCTGCCCTTACTGTAGTGCTGTCCGGGCGTGCGTCTTCCACAGTGTCGGGTAATTATTTCCATAGGCCGAAGACGTATATGATTGACATACCGCCGGACAATTGCGCCTAGTGTTTCCACTAGCTATTCTGGCCCCAGATGTAGATGTCACATGTCCTGGTAACCATTCGTCTCCTGTCCCATAGCTGTGCACATGCGTACGGCACTTTAGCGGGGGCACCCACTCCTGTCTTTCAAAGGGTGCTTCTTCACTGGCCTTCAGGAAAAAGGTACCCAGGCGCGATCTGAGCTGGTATCCTAGAAGCACCTCCGATGGCAACTTCCCGCTCTTCTGAGGCGTCCGTCTTTAACTGAGCAATAGCCGCTATAGTTTGGGCTCCAATTTCTGTTCCTTCCTCTTCCAAAGGCCATTTCTCACCGTTTGGAGGGCTCTTTCACCAACCGAATTAAATTGCTGGTAGGAGGTGGGGAAAAAGGGGGGGGGGGGGGGGGGAGCGGTCCTGTCGTGCGACATCTTTTTTCTCGACAAATGTTGAAAATTTACGACTAGGGAACGGTTTTCCATTATCGGAAACTATCGTTCGGGGCCCGCCCAATCGGCTGAATATCTTCCGAAAGCAGTGGATTGTAGCTGTCGTAATAGCTTGCTTGAGAGTAAGCCCTTCTATCCCTTTCGTGTGCAAATGAGTTAGCACAAGCAGCATCTTGCCTTCTATCGAACTGGCAAAATCCACATGAATGCGCGACCACTTCTCAAACGTTTCTGGTCAGCTTGCCGGTGGAGTGGCTGGCGGCATGGGCAAATTGTCGACAAAATTCTTGCACCGAGCTGACATTACCTCGATCACTCTGTCTAAGCTTTACCACCAAAACAACGATCGCGCAATGATTTTTATTGGTGGATAGCCTTGGCGGGTTTCATGCAGCAGTTGCAGAAATCGCTTCTGCGCATCGGTGGGTGCGCACAACTCAAGCCGACGGTCAAAAAAATTGCGCGAGGCACGTCTCCAGGCCTTTTGGGGTTCTAGGCCAACCAAGCAGCACGTAATGCTTGACGCAACCTAGTGTTGAGTCGAAGTCGGTAAGATCCCTTAGCTCTCATGTCGTTACTGTGCGTTCCTCCAGGCTTTCCAAAGAACAAACGTACTCTTGTTGGGGCTCCATAGTGGGACCGGGTGACTGCAGTGGAAGCCTGCTGAGGGCGTCGGAGTTCAGAAGTTGACTTTCGGGAGGGCACTGAAGTTTGTAACGATGCCCTCTGAGACAGAAAGCTCAGCGCTGAATGCGTGCTACAGCCACGGAGGGTGTCGGGTGGTCGGGGTTTAGCAATACGGAGAGTGGCTGGTGGTCTGTAAACAAGGTGAATTCACGGCCCAAAAGATAGATAGTCCCGGAATGTTGTGACACCAAAAACTAGTGCCAGCGCTTCACGTTCCAGCTGTCAGTCATTTCCTTCGGCTTTCTTGGGAGTCCTAAAACGGGACACCATCGGTCTGTGGTCACTGCCTACTGTGTGAAACAGTACTGCGATTGTGCCGTACGGGGATGCGTTGCATTCTAGTTTCAGCTCCTTTAACTGGTCAAAATTGGCGAGCAATTTGGCGTAATTGAGACAATGTTTGGCGTTGACGAACGCTGTTTACGGGGGGTGGTTGCACCACCACCGCGCATTCTTTTTCAGTAACTGATATAACCGATACAACGGGGACAGCGCGGTTGACATGTTCGGCGCAAACCTTGAATAAAAGGTTGGCATTCCGGCGAACCAACGCAACTCGCTTACGCTACGAGGGCTCGGCGCTTTCACGATAGCGTCCACGTTCTTTGCCGTCGGGTGATGACCGATACAATAAATACGGTGTCCCAGATACGGTGTCCCATTTGTCGTATCTCAGCTTCACGCCATGCTCTCGAAATTGCTGCAGCCGAGCTCGGTTGTCTGCCGCCTTTTCAGACACAAGCACATCATTAAATTATGCCTCAATCCCAGACAGGCCCACTGCAATTGTAGCCATCTTCCTGTAAAATATGGACAAAGCAGAGAAAATGCCCATCGGCAGCCTGTTATAACTGAATCGCCCTAAGGGGCACGTTATTCAGGCACAACTTACGTGAAGCTTCGTCTAGCGGCACCTGGTTGTTGGCATCTTTCAGGTCTAGCGTACTGAAAACCTCACCACCACTTAAAGCCGCGAACATGTTCTCAATCACCGGAAGGGGATACTGCTCAGTTGCACAAGCAAGGTTCAACTTTGTCTTAAAAAACCCGTAATTCTGGGCAGTGCCGTCTTTTCCTAAGCACTGGCACTATGGGAGTAGCCCATTCCAAATGTTTTATTGGTAATATTATGCCCAGCGAAACTAGCCGATCCCATATTTTTGCCACTTGCTCACCGTGAGCGTACGGAAGCAGTCTCGCCTTGAAAAACTTGTGAAGAGCACAGTCCTTCAGCCCCAAGCTGGCTGGTGGTCCCTTAATCAGGTCCAATTCCTACGACAAGACATCTTCGTAGTTACTGCGCGAGGCGTTGACGTGGCTGATGGCTTCTACCGTCACTGGTGCTTCTCATTTACTGGCTCCCAGTACCGGAACTCCAAACCTCTTCATCAGAGTTAACACGTCTCGCCCGCACAGGCTTGGCCCAGTGCAGTCTAGTTACTACGAGTGCGCATTCAACTGACACACAAAATTGCGTATAACAACTATCTGAAGCTCGCCTAACACACGAAGCCTTCCACCGTAGCACGATAGATCCAAATGTGAAGGCTTCAAATTTAGCCGGTGCTTGCAATGCTTATCGAAGACCTAGCTGTTGCGCTATGGCGCATAGTGGTGGTGCTGTGTCTACTTCCAGTGCCAGTTCTACACCGCCCCAATTGAGCGTGCGGTGAATTGGTGGCTCTAGACACTTCGTTCTGGTCGTTCAAGTCCAGATATAAGCATTTTCATAATAATCTTTGGATGTGGTTTCTTGCACTGTTATTGTTTTGCCATGAGGCGCAAAGCAGCAGCCCCGAATTCCTTGTCCCGGCCACTCGGACACTTCTTTGCGATATATCCACGTTGACCGCCACGATAACAGCGCGCCTTGACCCAGCTGCAGCTGTTAGCGTAATGTTTCAAGCTTCCACATCTTCCGCATTCCCGGCATCCTGCGTTTTCGGCGCTATCTCTCGGTGTTGGCCAGCGACGCGCCTGCCTTTCCAGCATTGATGTAACTTCTGACGAAAGTCTTATGCATCGTTTTCCGCGACTTCAGCAGATATTGCTATCGCTTCGGCTTCTTCTTGCGTTTCCTTGCTAGGAGTTGTCTCCGCACTGCACTTGAGTGTACACCGCAAACAATCCTATCTCGTATCATTCTGTCAAGGCAACTGTCGAAGTTGCAGTTGTCTCCGATGCGGCGGGTCTCGATGAAGAAAGCAAGAATAGACTTGCCTTCCAGTTTGCAACGACTGAAGAATTTCTAGCTCTGTGCAATTTCGTTCGGAATGTCCGGCTCTGCCTTGACTATCTGGCTGTCATTTTGACTCATCGCCAGTGTAACATTCCAGGAACGGAATGCACGTACATGCCTTGGAACGAGACAGGCAAAAACCAACGTTCATTATCAATTGTAGGGTGCTTATATAGTAATCCAGGAGAGAGGGAAAGGAAAGGGGTCAGAGCGAGGTAGAAAGAAAGCTTACGCATGCGCCGTGTGTAGCCCGTACTATGACACAGCGGTTAATACAGTGGACCTGTTCTCAGAAATCACGACTTTTGAAGGCGACAGCCTTAGGTGGCTATGTTGGCGGTGATCTTACGGTGACCCTTGTAGTGACCTTGGAGAAACTGTGCCTTTACGAAAAATATCCGACTCCGCAAAAAGTAATAACACGTCTAAAAATGATCGAATTGACGTCACATTTCCCAGCGAGGTTCGTGGAGAGTGCATGGGTTGTTTGGCAAATGACTTTGTGGAAAGCATAAATAAAGGAGCCAGACACATATAGCTCTGGCTCCAGAGAGGCGCATCTCCTACCTGCCTTAAATGTGTGTGGAGTTTAAGGGCAAAGAAAAACAAAACAGAAGCGTCATTAGAATAAGTAAAGAAAAAAGTTTCATGATTATATGGTGTTTAGTATTACACTGACGGAAGAACTGAATAACGAACATAAAAGAACAAAAAGTGGACGTACTTGCGCCACGTACGTCCACTTTTTTTCTTTTATGTTCGCTCTTTAGTTCGTCCGTCAGTGTAGTATTAAGCGGAATAAAATCACGAACGTCCATCAACTAGCCTCGTTCATTTTTAACCGTGAAATGCTTTTAGCTCCCGTTGTCGGCAGCCTTCAAGTTCTCTTGAGACAAAAGCCAGTGTCGTTATCCGGGCACTCAAAATGAGAACATGCCGACAAGTTGCGAGAACAAAACGACATCATCCGGGCAACAAGTGAAAACTTAACAAGATGCGGTCTTTGGCCCCCAACCCTTTCTACAAAGCCGTATTTCATACGCTAGTTACTCTCCAAACAAGTTACAAAAAATATTGCTCTTGAGTTCATCCTAATCGCAATATCAGTCAAGATGTAACTTCTAGTACGTTTAATTTTTTTGTCATTTCCAATAGCGATGTTCAAAAGGCAGATACAGGGGACTTAAGGCCGCACATTTGCAGCCGACCACTTCGATGAGACAAGAAGAAAAATGTCACAGTTTCGCCCTAAGGGCGAAGCAATGAATGCGATAGCAACACAGCAATGCCATACGAAGTAAGATGAGCGGCTTTGGTAGCAATATGAATAGTAGTAAACATGAGCTGATTAAGTAAGCAGGTGTGCTGCGCCGTAAGTAGACCGACATGAAGAGAGACTCGATGACCACGAGAAGGCGCGTGTGAAGCGGTGGCAAGTCAAGTTCAAGTCGAGGAGCGTTTATGAATACGGGGGTAAGGCGGAGAGGCCACAGCGTCTTACACCAGCTTCTTACACGGGCCGTAACGCGCTAGCACAAACGCGTTAGAAACGCGCAGTCTTTCGTTAATGTTGGGTATTTATTGTCATCGTGGTGCGGGTGCCCATGTGCGCTTCGTGGCGTAGTGGCTAGCGCCGCGCGTTCGCAAGCGAGGGGTCCCTGGTTCGATTCCGCACTACGGACACAACTTTCGGAATTTCTTTTTCATAAAAAAGTCATAGCATATCCACGGGGTGAATGATGATGAGTGGGCGAAGCTCCGGAGGGAATCATCGCATCTCCCGCTTAAGGGGACGCTAGCACAAACGCGTTAGAAACGTGCAGTACTCTCTAGTAAGGGGGAGCGGCCACAGCGTCTTACGCAGCCATTTACACATGCCGGAACGTGCACCGCGTTTGCCGACGCCATCACATGACTGCTGAGAGAGTATACCCCCCGTATTCATAAACGCTCCTCGACTTGAACTTGACTTGCCACCGCTTTCCTTGCTTGCGCGTGGGAGAATGAGTGCGTTCGCTCTCCGTGATAGCGCGCGTCCCCGCACGCTTCCGCTCGGGCATACGGCGCGCGGCGAAGATTTTATCTATAGGGAACCTGACGGCGACGGCGACGCCGACGGCAGAAATCCGGTTGAAGTGTCCGTATAAGTGCTATCGCAATAAAAGTGGCGGCAGACTCTGAGCGCGTAGGACTGTTGCTAGAAGAAACGCGGTTGAAGGCGGCTTCACCACAGGCAGCAAAAGACGCCATATGGTAGCCATTTCATGCTTACGTCTACTCTCGATTACGGGAGAGTCAGCAATTTCTTCTCTTTTTTTTCTTTACAAAAAGAAAAAAGAGAAGACAGGAAGGCACTATTACGTGCACTATGAGCGATTGAAATGCGCTACGTGAGCAATGATAACAATAAAGCAATTGGCCCAGTCAAGACCTTTTAGGCTTCTAAGCGCTCCAACTATGTGTAAGCTATTACTAACGTTGGTTTCATCTCACCGAAATACAACAGTAAGCCAAAGAAATAGATTTAAAGAAGAGAAGAAGCTCATAGAACTTCTAAAACTGCAAATAGCTTACAATAAATCAGTTCATAAACACAAAGAATAACATAGTTGCGAAAACTCTCACTCAATACACAGGCACGCTTACAGACAATTACCACCAGTAAAGTGATATGCGCGTGATTATTCTAATTTGATAAATGTATGGTCTGTATGTTCTTACAAGAGAGGTTGAACTTTTTTACACCCTATCGATAGGTTGGTGCGACGTCTTAAGGAACTTGAATAATCTTGCCGAACCAATGCTGGTGAAATACTTCTCGTGACCACACACTGTAATGGTATTTTGCCATTACAAAAACGCGCTAAAATGGTAAATTGGCGCCACCTTAGAAATTGTAACATGAAACCGCTAGTGTAGCCAAGTGAAACGCTTGCTTGAAAATGGTCAGAACTTGAGGTTGTTGGTACTACTTCATGGTAAAAGACAACGTGAAAAAAAAAAAAAAAAACGCGCGTCAGCAAGCAGTGTTCCTGTTGTTTGGTCGTCTGTGTTCGGTTTTTTTTTTTTTTCGCAATGTTTTTCGCCATCGAACACGTAGCAATCGCCACCCTCCGTTGAGTGGACAATGAAGTGAACAATGTGTTAGCAAGCACCGCCCCCAGATGGCGACACCAGTTCAATTGGCCGGTTCCACTAAACACGCCCTTTATTAGGCCAGGGTTGTCTGCTGGCAATAATTTACATAGTTTTCACGGGTATTTCATTTATCTAACAGGCATCGACTTCATACACGTTGTGATAATAGTCTTGGTAACAAGAAAAAAGAGACAAATATTTTATTGCTAACTGGGAAAGCAGTATAGCCATAAGATATTCAAATGGATGAAAGTGAACATGCATTTTACTAAACGAAAGATAGTGCGCGTAAAAAAAATTGCATGCATACTTTTTTTCGTCCGTGAACACCAACAGTCAGCTACAGTTTCATTATTGTAGTTTTCCTTACTTGCAATTATCAAACAAGTGTTTTAGCCAGGCCGTAAACCAGCCAAAGCACAGGGAAATAAAGAACGTATCCAAGTAAAAGTAAAACCACCCAAATCTTGATCGCCATGAACTGGAGGCTGCGGAACCTTATAGCCTCGTGAACACTGGCATCTCTTTATCAAAAATGCCCACTTTTTCACAATGAGCACTATGTGGCTTTTATTACCAAACTTCTGAAATATGGGATCGGTTCATATGACGTAGAGTTTCTTGTAACTGAGAATTTAGATGGGGTACTTTTTTATAAATAGAAGCAAGAGGCTATTTCAGTTGTTTCACTGGATTTAGTTTTCATGATGTTCCAAAACGGAAGAGGGGGAGAGTAATGAAATATTACAGAACAGCGACTCTTCCCCCACAATTTAGATTGGCTGAAGGTATGATGGCTGCATTTGACTTTACCATAGAGTACGTACTTTATTTCGAGCATACGTAATGTATAGATCAGCACCACTTGGTATCTCGCACGTTTCTTGAACACAACAACAACAAAGGGGGTTCAAGACATCAGGTCCAATTTAATAATAGTAAGAAATACTTACTTAACGAATATGTGGAAGCAGCTTGTTCGGTTTCTGGTCCGATGCATGTCCGGTTGCCGTAAGTGACCTGGCCGTTGCTTTTTACATTATAAGTAGTTTCTGGAAGCAAGCCTGTAAAAGTAGCTTGGTGAAGTGCGCCAGACACGTTGTAGTTTTGGCAGTGTTGGTTTAGACCACCAAACAAGCAGATAGGCAAAGTGGATCTCGTGTGTCCAATTTGTCTGCCATGTGGCCTTCAGCGTATGAGGACTCATGCCTTTGACTACCACGTCGGCGAGCAACGGAACTGTAAGAAAATGGCGGTGTAAGCAAATTCAGCCGCTGTAGAATACAGTATGTGCGAGAGTTAAGATTGCAACAAGCTTCATTGTCTCTTCCTCAATAATATTTTTAACTCTCTGTTTTTTTACTCACACATATTTTTCTTGAAATATTTATCAACCAAAAATACATTTTATATACAGAAAACAGGAAGTGACCAATATCTTAGCATAGTTGTCGCCTTCTTTGGTTCAAGCATGACGCAAACTTACGTAGTTGCATTCCGATAGGGAGAATAAACAGCACTGACTTAGCTGACTTTAAGTCTATTTATTAAGTCTGGATTTCAGATATTTGCGTGACTTTCATGTAAGAGAGTAAGTACTAGTGATTATTTTTATACTTTTAGTATATATTCAGCGCGTGACTTTCATGTAAGAGAGTAAGTACTAGTGATTATTTTTATACTTTTAGTATATATTCAGCGGTATAGGCTAAAACAACTGTACAGAATATACTGAGTGCGAAATTCTGGGCAATTGTGAACAAAAAATGAGAGAAAGCTTGTGTGATACCTTTACTACATATCCAGTGATATAAAATGAAACAACTACGCAGAATATACTGAGGAAGAAATTCTATACAATTGTGAACAAAAATGAGAGAAAGCTTGCCTTATATACCGAGTAAGAAAGTCTATGCCATTGTGAACAAAAATGAGAGACAGCTTGCCTTGCGGGAAAGACATTTCATTCGCTGTTACCTATGCAACACCCATAAGCTAAGTTTGATTCCTGCCTGTAGGTGCCAGAATTGCACAGAGTTACATACAATGTAGTTATGCATTAAACGTATATGCTTCATTTTCAGCATGAGAGGGCGTCGAGCTGTACCTGCCTTTACAAAACTGCTCCAAGCTATGCCTTTCTTCTGGGTTTCAGATATATGAGTGAGATTGATGTAAGTAGAGTAGGTACTAATAGTCATTTGGATAATTTTAGTATATGTCCAGTGACATAAAATAAAACAGCTATGCAATATATAGTGAGTAAGAAATGCTATGCAAAAGTGAAAAAAAACAAAGAAAGAAAGCTTGCCTTGCGGGAAAGACGTGGCATTCGCCGTTACCACTTTGCTCCGCACATTGAGTCCAGAAATCTTTCCAATCGCGCTCATTTCTAGTCGGTACTGGACGTCTAAATCTCTTGCCAGAAAGTTGTACAGCCGAACGTTCTTTTTCAAGATAGTCGAGTCACATTTCTTTCCTGACAGCCAGCAGATCGTAAGATTAAATCCAGCTTCGTTCTTTTCTTTGTAAGACCACGTCGCTTGCAAACTCCCATCACATCCAGCAATGAGACTGAGGTTGGCCACAGGATCTGTTCATAATAAGTGAAGAACGAAATTGAACTCATGCCTATTAATGTACTTAGACCCTGAAGAACTTGCGTTTGTATATAGTTATTGGCTGTTTTTTTTGCTATCTCAATATTTTTCACCACGTTGCAGTTAGAGTACAGAATCCAGAGGACGTTCAGAGAAATCCGGCATATGACATGACATGCCAAAACGTTACAAGCGGTAGATATGCTGGATAAGCAAGAGGATAGGCTCTCTTTACAGTAGTAATGTCCACAATCGTACAATGTAAAACTGGGTAATTGAACAAATCACAATTCAACGTTATAAGCATGACAATTAAATGAGAAATCAAATTATCTGTATGCGAATTACGTGCGGTAGCGTACGTTAGCATCATTTACATAAATCGTAGCATGAAGAAGTGAATGACAAGAAAAATACATGAAGCATATATACAGTATTTCTTAATGGAACAAGTAAATCACTGATAACTTTTACAGTGAGTGCTGGTAGCAATGAACTAAAATTATTTAGATGTAACCATACGTCGGTCATTATTACTTCTGGGCCTTGTGTTGAAAGTGAAGGCAGTCGGCCATGAAAATGTCAGTTGAACATCAAAGAGATGGTGACTGAGCGCTGCGCGTTATAGCGCAGTTTTTCGTACAACGTGATTGGTTCCAAGAACAACGTGGCCATCATGACACATTGTTTCTCACTCACGAATGCGCACTTGAAACGTCATTGAAGAAAAAACTCACGCAACCCCAATGTCGTGATGTTGAATGATACAGTGGTTCCATTTTGGTCTTGAGAAAATGCCCACACTTTGCATTCAAATGGTTGCACTTGGTCTTCTAACTCGAGGCTAGCTTGAACGATCTCTGATGCTGGGAAAACATTAATTTTTCTGGAGCTGTGGCGTTCCAGGATTGTGCATTCTAAAGTGTATCCTGCAATGTCTTCTTTGGTGACTGGCCGCTTCCACGTTGCATTGAGGGTGGTGATATTGACGATATGATAAGAGAGCTCCTGTACAGGACCAATGTCTGAAAGAAACAAATACGCAATGCGTGCGTCTGAGCAACCTTATCAAGAGTCGAGCAAAAGAATTAAATGGCAAGTTCTTTGTCTGTTGCTGTTACGAAATCCAATCCGCAAGTTGTGATGACTGCGAACTAGCTGCACACCGTTATAACCCATATGTGTGCATATATATATATATATATATATATATATATATATATATATATATATATATATTGGCAGAAGAATTACGCACACAAACTAGACGCATCTCAAGAAACAGCTTGTAGAAGGTTGCAAACCAGAACCTTCCGAAACCCAGTACAGTTACACGTAGTAAATTCTAGACAATACGCAGCAGTGAGCTGCAAGCTTTGCAAGCACAAGCACACAGTCATGGCACACCTCTTATGGAAATACACAGAGATCAGAGCAAATTACACTGAGGATAACATAGAACCGGATCTTCTCGAGGAGCGATGGCTAAGCGCTCTGACTAGCTCGGATCTACACGAACAACTGATGGGCAATCCAGCTGGCCCGGGCAGCGGTGGAAAGGCTATGCCTCACCGCACATAATGCCCGGGTGGCCTGAGCCCGGACCGGCAACCTCGCAGTGTGCTTTTATCAATAAAGTTTTTTTCGCCCGTCCGCGCATATTCCTTGCTTATTATTCTCATTAGAAATGTGGATGTCCCAGTAGTGCAACGAACAGTGAATTGGTCCTATAGCAGTAAATCCTGATGTTTATTCACCATCAAGTGCTGCTTAGAAAAACAGCTATTATTTATTATTTTCATATAGAATGTGAGGATCGTAATCACATACTGAGTTAGTAAATATAACCATGCAACCGCATTTTATAATCAATGTAAATGTGCGAGCCAAACACAGTATGTAATGGCTTAGTTTTCCTAGAAGTCGCCGGCATGTATTACTTATCGTTCCTGTATAGTTTTGTGGCCCATACCACAACATGGCAATATAGACCCGGGAACTGACCCTAACATTTCTCAACAGGCCGCGCGCAATGATTCGAAGTGCATCTTTCCCAAGCTCTCAACGACGGTTCCGAAAACTAAGCCTCATTGACACCAGATGCTCGTGCAGCAAGATGTAGCACTGGGTTAAAGCACGGGGCCAATAAGTCTGTATGCGGTGACTTTGGGTTTTCACAGCAGGATGAAGTAGACACTATCTCAAAACTACTTTGGAAAACGGAACTCGCAAATCTATTAATTTAACGTTGTCGTTATCGCATTGAACAAGTTTTCATTGTTTTCCTACGTTCTCATGAATGCGTCAGTACAATTAGGTTCAGCAAGGACGGCGCAGAAAGAAGTGGCAATGCAGAACTACCAATCACACACCCTCCTTCACCTTCGTTTTAGCACTCTTATTGTGTGTTTGTGAGAGAATAAATAAGGTAATGTAACTACGACCACTTTTGTCAGCATGTTTAGTTCGTCCGCCGCAAAGCAGTATGGACTCCAACTTTACACCCAAGTGAAAAATGAAGGCTCGGTTATATACGTTTTTAATTGATTATCTACTTGTGCATATCTGGTGCGCATTTACTCGCACAATGCTAATTTGTATATATTTCCCCAATTGATCACCTATATATTGCCTTCTACAGTTTCACTTCAATCTCGCCGTTCACATAGCTATTTCATTGCTTGTCCAAGACAAAGCGCAGGTGCTAGATTTCTAAAGAAAGCAAAAATCAACAAGCTTTTTCCCCTAGAGACGCTATTTCAAAGGTATAACTAGTGAATACATTTGGCAACGCCCACGTTATCTGACAGTTGTTCGACCCACGGCCGCTGGATAAAAAACCTTTTTTATATATATACAGCGGCCGTGGTCCAAGTGTACCTTTAGTGACTAATATCGTTCAAAGCGTGGACGTATGAGGACGAATATGTGGACCAATATGTTGTGACGGATGGGATGGGTTTATTTACAAGGATGATGCATGGTTAGTGTGGCGCAAGGGACAGGACGCTCATCTAAGCCCAACGGGCAGCGGCCAGCTCTTCGCTCACCCTTCTACTTCCTCTTCCTTCGGCTGCGCCGTGCAGCGTGACAATTTCTCCGGGGTCTGACGAAGCTCTCCCAGCGAGTTACACAGCCAACGTGACAATATTAAAGACACCACATAAGCGTTACTTTACTAGCAGCATTTTTTGTTTCTTGTGTCAGGCAGTACGTAAGTTCCATAACAACACGTGGTTAGTCACATGACGTCTGGTTGTCAAAAACACTACACAAGCAAGAACGGTAGAAAAAATGATAATGAAAATAAGGAAAGGAAAACGTTAGATAAGTTCAGCATAAAAATGTTCTTGTCGATGTGCCACTGCCATAGTTTAATCAATAATAAGGCATGCTATGCACGGCTAAGACCCGCTGTTTCTTTGTGGTTAGGCTCGTAGACGGCGTGATGACAAGAACATTTCCCCTACATGCATAACTTTTATAATTCTCTCCTTTTCTTCTAAACTACTTTTTTTTCTTTCTCCGACCCTTTTGTCTGCGTATTGTTTTCGATAATCTGTCGTGACGTTGTAAACTGCGTGTTGTTATGGAACGTATCTCATTGGGCGACTCAATAAACATAGACAGTTTTTAATTAAAACAGCGCTTGTGTGGTATCTGTCTTGTCTCTGTCATACGTTTTGGCGCTCCTAGGTTTTCTAAAATGAACCAACTATCCCGACAAGCCAGCCTTTTGCAATTCATACCTTACGTGTGACTACTTCAGATGTGCGAGCGGTACACTGAAGAGAAAATAAATTTTACTCACCCGCGTGGTCAGAGTATCCACTGGAAACACTATCGTCAACGTAGGCTGCAACCTAAAGTGAAACACAAACTTCATGCGAATGCACGTAAAAACGACACACATGCTCCAGCACTGGAATAAGATAACTTCAACGGCACTCAAAAACTCTAAAAGGTAACTCTCACCGTTAACGCGGTCTTATCAATATTCGAGCAGAGTGCAACAAAGCACAAAAATACACGCAATTTGACGGGATTCGCTGCGACGTCGACTTCCATTTCAAACGCCGAAAGAGAACAGCTACTGGACTCGAAACCCTGTCTATCGGCACACGAATTATCAGCTTGCTACAGCAACTGTGATAAGAATCATTGTTGTGCCAGGGCCAAGACGTGATACCAACAGACAACACATGCAGCTTTGGTGCTTTCCACTGATTGAACGCTGAAGAAAGAAAAAAACACATGAAACATCGAGTTTGGACTCTGGAACAGTGCGTCATACCCAACGTTGGTTGTAAGCAATCGTAATGCCTCTTTTTTGTTAATAAGCCCTATTACTCGTGAAGGGAAAACAAAACTAATATTTGCGCATTCAAAAGAAATCCCCTTTACACCAGTTTTTAATGCAGGCACTGAATGACGCGATTTTGTCTGTCGGGTCATATTCACTATATATATGCCTATATATACGTTTTGCCGACGATGATGTTTGAAACTTTAGCATCCTTACAAAATTGTGTCTTTCTTGTTATTCATCTACGGAGACTCTTGTCCATCTTGCCGCTTTCATTTAAACCGCTTTTATTTAAAGCCGCATCAAAACAAAGGTGGGCTAGTTCATTAACACATGCCAACGTTAGATGGTCCACTCCTAGTCTCTTTTCAAATAGGTTCCCTTAGGTTAACTTGTTCAGAAAAATGTTCAGCCTAGAGAAAGAGGAGAGTCGCGTGCTGCAGGCGTGCCTACCGGCGTGCCTGCAGGCGTGCCGAATGTTGCCGCGAACTGCTCCCACTGGTCATGACCTATGAAGTGTAGCAGGGTCGGAAGCTTGCCACATTCCACCCATCTCGTTAACATAACACCACCTGCAAACACAGTGAATTTCAAGGGGGCCCAAAAGGGAGCCCTGTACCCCATGCATTCCACGTCAACCAACACGGCTTACTGAAAAGTTGTGGTAAGTCAAGAAAGAATGGATGTCACAGATAAATTAAACACAATAATTTTCTAAGGAACGTTGGGCGCCATCGAGACATATATGTCGGCGGTTGTGAACAGGTGGACATCATGTCGTGTGAGCCTTTTTAGGTCATTTGGAGACCATAAATTGTTTTCGAAGTTGTTTAAAACCATTTTCTAAAGGAATCAAAACTCGTAAATTTGCTGACGTCTAAAATAGGTTGGGATGAAGCAGCTTTATCACGGCTCAGAAAAAAATGGGATCAAAGAAAAATATTTTATTTAGAAAATAGGAATACAACGGTTGACACAAGCATCTATGCCAATAAATTATGCACTGAAATTCAACCCTCTCGACACAACCCCCTAAAATGAATCGGCCATGAGCCTCACTTAGGAACTGTAGATCACACACCATATCATCGTTTCAGGGGAACTACTACAACACTTAACTTTTGTAGAAGCCGCGACGCGGTGTTGTGTTCCGGGTGGCTTACGATCTGAGGGCTTAATTTGCGTCCTCCTTTACCTGGACGTACCCGTCCTCTTGTTCACCTGTCTCGCACCGAATTTATCGATGACGACGCGCCGAATAACGTGTCTACGAATTTTACGTTTCTTAACCTGATCTGAACGCCGGCGCTCAGGTGGAATACTTGCCAGCAAGTTTTGGAGGGCAAGATCCGCCTGCAGCCAACGATATCTATCTTCGTCCTCTTCGGCTAAGTCCTTCAACTACTATTGAAACATTTCGGCAATATTATATAGCGCGGTATTCGATCTTCGACACTGGAAAAGCAGGCTGTGACTTGAAGGCGTACAATAAAACATAATGAAACGTACATTAAAACGGCAGGCATTGCCAAATACTGACAGAAAGCTTGCCACTGTCGTTGAAAAGAAAACTGTACAATCATTGCATTCAACCGCACCGGTGCTATCATATGGGGAAGAAATTTAGAGGTTAAAAAAGACGCCCGAGAACAAGTTAAGGACCGCACAAAGAGCGATGGTACGAAAAATGTTAGGCGTAACGTTAAGCGGCAGGAAGAGAGCGGTGTGGATCAGAGATCAAACGGGGATAACCGACATTCTAGCAGACATTAAGAGGAAGAAATGGAGCTGAGCCGGCCGTGTAATGCGTAGGATGGATAACCGGTGGACCGTTAGGGTTACAGAATGGATACCAAGAGAAGGGAAGCGCAGTCGAGGGCGGCAGAAAACTAGGTGGGGTGATGAAGTTAGGAAATTTGCAGGCGCAAGTTGGAATCAGCTAGCGCAGGACAGGTGTAATTGGGGATCGCAGGGAGAGGCCTTCGTCCTGCAGTGGCCATAAATATAGGCTGAATATGATTATGATGATTAAAATATATCAAAGCCAAACTTTCTTCGCTCACTTTTACCGGTTCGGTGTGGCGGCCTGACTGTTCGTTACTGCTTGGTCGGTCGCTATCTAACCGGTTACATTTCTGGATATATATCCACACAGAATAGATGAAAGTACCAGCAAATTTCCTCGTATAACCTTTGGATGCTGACCAAGTATGCACATCTCTGTTCGCCGTAAAAAAAATCCAACTAACTTCCTTCATATAACCTGATCATATAATACAAATTCACAGGCACCTCTAAAGCACTTCCCGTCTGTCAATGAAGGGGGAATTATATTGAGGATTTCTTAATTATTCTTTTAGCTTTGATTAAACCCCTTTGTATGCGCCACTGGGGCTGTGCTCGTTCCAGACCAAGCCTCCAGAATACCTATGTCTCACTGTGGCATACGAGATACAGCATCCCTAAATGATGCTTGATAGGTATCGTGCTTTTTTCAGCCTTCGCCTGCAATCCACATTCTTCACTCAACAAGCTTCACAAGTCCTTCGTGCTTATGACAATGCTGCGTATACGTCTGACGCTGTGCATTTGCGCAATTTGAAGTTTGCATTTCGGCTTAGCTTGTGAACGATGCAGTGTATAAACAGAAATGCTATGACAACAAAGTTGTGACCATTGTGGTGGATAAACGTAAGCATTTCATGAGACTGCACGATGCATAGAAGGAAAGTGAGCAAAATTCTACGCATTGCCGTCGGTTGTAAAATATTGAATTAACCGCGTTAGTAAAGCTTCTCTTCACATCATGTGTGTTATATCTGCGTATTTTTATTTAACATTTTCATGGCGGCTTGCAATAAAGACGAGATAAATATAATCTGTAAGAGTCACCTTGTGACCTTTCCCTTTACATGCCGACTGAAGTATCCTCTACTCGGTGAGTTCCCTTTGAGGCGATAAGAATGCGTCGATAAAAGCACAAATGTCGTCATGGAGTTCATGCTCAATCATACTTCTTAGCAGGAAGGAGCATTAATTTCAGCGTGAATAGTCCATTGAATGGATTTGATGAACCTGAGCTTTGCCCATCTGCCAACACAAGAAACGATTGCAATTGTTACAAAATTAACACTCCACGTTTTAGATACCTTAGTGCTGTAGCTACATTTATTCAATGTCACAGCCTCCGCGCATCACACCTGTTTCTGTTTCGCAACCCCCATCTTCGCTGAGAAAAGGTTGTCGCTATCTCTGAATATGGGTCGCGCTTCCGACGCAGTCCTTATCGAATCCGGATGCTCCGAGCAACAGTCAACCTGGCGCCAACCTTTCTTATTTATGCGCGTAGCACCGTCAAAGTTTTCGAAGGAAAAGCGGGAGGTTGATATCAAGGCTCTCGAGTAGGAAACAGCATGCACGACAAAAAGTACAGTGAATATCATATGCCTATTCAGTCACCGCATATGTTGCTCATTGTAGTTTTTATAATGATAGCAGGGGTACGAAAAAAAAAAGAAACAAATTTATCTTCTGGAAAGTTGGCATTGTGTCAACTCTGCTCTTACGACCGAGTCTCATTCTTAAATGCGTAAGCATTTCTCTGCTTACCCAACGAGGAAACTGTCCATCCATCCGTCCGTCCGCCCGTCCGTTCTTTTCGTAAGACGATCACTTTCAAGATAGAGACCGCAGCGGCAAGCGACTTTACCTTCGTGCTGCCTGTCGCTTCAACGCGAATGAAGCGGCGAGGACACAGCGCTCACGAAGGTCTCAGCACACGCTGCACCATGCCCCAATCGCAGATTGCTTTCAAGATATGGGCCCGCAGCGTCTCTCTACAACGCGAAGCGGCGAAAACAAAGCGCGCGAAGCTATTAGCAGTCGGCACACTCTGTCCGCTTCTTCGCCGATCGCTTTCAAGATACGGTCCACGCGGCCATGCCAGAGTACGTTTATTCGGCCCTTGCCACCACAGGAGCCTTTTCGTCACAGTTAATATTGGTTCGATACGGATGGACAAGGCGCTAAAGAGCGATAACGGCTTACGATGATCGGAACGTCATCGGCGCCACCTGCAGTGCTTTGCTTGCGTCATCAATGCGCCTTGCGCCGCCGTCCGCTCCAGTTCATTTCGCCGCAGCGCTGTCGTTTGTACAGGCCGGATCAAGTGTCATAGTACTGATAATGACACCGGGCTGCGTGGTTATGAGAGAGTGGAACAATGCTTACGCATACTTAGACAACTTCCAGAGGAGTTTCTTCGTGAATTTTATTTTTGTATTGCTTGTGTACTACCTTTCGTTGCACTTACACAACGAAAAGAAAATGCAAGTCACAAATGGGGGAAATAAAGCGGTTGTCCCGTACATTCGTTACAGATTCCCTCGGCTAATTAGAAACAGGTGAGCGGCAGTTATACTGCAGTGTTAAAATAAATGTGTCTTTGTACAATATGACTTAATTCGCGACCTAATATTTGTGTTATTTTCAAAATTGTCATACTCACGTTGCATTTGTTCAGACCACTGAACTTCTGAAGATTTTAATATGGCAATAAAGAAACAACACGATATCATAGAAACGAGGTGTACCTAATGATTTAGAACAAGAAAGTGAAATAGCTCAATCCAGAAGATTGGTTACCTGGGTATTTAAAATATTTTATATTTTGAAAAGGGGGTAGAAAGACGAAACACTATTGCTCGTTCATCCCGAGCACCTCCACTGGCGTAAGCGCGTAGGGAAGCTTATGGCGTATTCGACTGAGCTTTTAGAAGCGCTGTCGCAGCGCCCTTATGGTAGTATAAGGTGACAACAAAACTATAATATAGAGGCAAATGACTTTAGTCGTACTATTACTCCGGCTTTCTTAACGCTATAGGAGCGTGTTCGACGTGACGATAAAGCTTAGTTACTTTGTTAAATGGCCTTTTAAACTTCTCAAGAGGACTTGGAAATGAGCAGTCAAATGTGGGCAATTGTATGTTGAGTTAGACCGGCAGGTTTGGCTTGAACGTAACCGTAACAAGGTTGTTAAGGGCGACGGGTGCCTTTCGCAAAGACAGCGCAAGGACAGCGTCAAGAGGCTTAAGTGCTGCTGACAGCGAGTGTGCTTCAAGGTACAAGAAACGCCACATAGACAGCAAACCGGGTGAGCGCTCTGAAGTGAGACGTAGATAGGCAGGTACTCATGGTACTCCATAGAACCTAATGAAGATGTGACCAATGACTAGAGCACCGCTTCTATAGTCACACGATGTCACACGTCAGGTCACACTGCTGACGTCACACGATGTCAGGTATGGCGACGCAATGCGCCATTCACTTCCCCTACATAATGCGGCTCTCTTTTACAGCCTAGACTGTTATGAAGTTATTCTAACAGCCGTTTCGGTTGGCGGTGTTGTCCGCCGCCACCGGTGTGCGGTGTCCGTAGCAGCAATTCGCCGGGAATGAGAAAAAGAAATACCCAGTTCTCGCCGGCCCTATGCGCAGGATTGAGCTACTCTGCCACTGAGCCACGCCAGCTTTTTTTAATTTTCTTATTGCCTGTTTTGGCATTCAAACGCATTTCTCAAGAACGATAAATAACGCAGCAACCACACTTCGACTACCACGACAGGTCTAAAGTTTCTTCAGATTCACCAGCTCACCCAATAAGATATTCCAGTCGGGTAAGTCCGGAAGAGCCCTATAAGCTTCTCTGAGGAGCACCAAACTCTCAATAAAGTTTTCACGTACAGGCCGTGTATTGACACCAGCATGCCGGGTTGCATCCTCGTCTTACACAAGTTGTGGAGGCCCAGGAGCATGATTACATCAAAAGGAATGCCTTCACTCTCAACTGCTAGGAATCGAATACCATATGGGTCTAGAGGAAGGGCATCTTTTCCACAGGCTTTGAAACATCCTGTTCTGGGCCTGCACAGTGTGGTAAACGGTACATTAGCAACGGTATTATCGCGTCCACAAGATTCTTACAAAGTTTCCTTGTACTTAATGGACTCAAGTAGTCCATTGCAAAACGCGCGTGCAACATCCTAAACGACAAAACAACTTTGCGCATGTATCCTGTCACTATGCCACTCACAATCTCAGTGGTAGATACCACAAACTCGGGAAGCGTTTTATATTGTCGTACTTGCATGACAGTCCGGAGGAATGCGTCACTTTGCTCGCGAAGACAAAAGAAAACGGGCAACAACTTGATAGCTTGCAGCAAAAAAGAAAAAAAATGCCCTATAAACGCGGCCTAGCGCGCCAGGAGACACGCAATGGGAAATGCGCGCCGCGTAGCGTCAGTACGTGGACAAATTGCATTGCAGTTGCGCATTATTACACCAGGTGGCACGCCATGTAGCAGGTGCTCAGGTGGCGGTACAACGTAGATGGAGAAGTATTGAGGAGGAAAAACAAGTTTAAGGAAATGTACACAAGAATTCTTGAAAAAAATATGCATTGTGTACAGCCATGAATTGGGCTAGTTTGTGTGTATTCATTTTTCATGCGCCAAGTACTGCAAGACGCAACAGGGACGAAACGAACACTGGATATGAAGCGGACGCTGTCCGAACGACAGGCTTAGAGAACACGCGCGAGTAGGCAATGCCACGGGTGATTTACGGTAGGAACGATGCCCAGTGCTTCGCCCACTCGTCATGATTCACTTCGTGGAGATGCGTGGATTTTTTCTTTGTTTCATTACAAGTTTGGTGTAAAGAGGCAAGACAAGTTAGTAAAACAAGCGTTTATGACATACATAATAGAGAAAAAAAAACGGTTGTGGAGATGCGATGAAATCAAGTCTATTGTGAGCTGAGGTCGGCTGTTTTTCTCTTGTAGGTCTCTATGAGGTTGTCAATGTCATCGAAGCAGTCGTTCAGGTCCTTCTCTGGCAACGTCCTCAACTTGGCCTCTATGAGTTCGCATTTCGCGCCAATGGCGTCGTCTTTCCTATTCGCGCCCGCCCTGTTTCGCCGTCGAGCCAACGCTCTCACGTTGTCGGAGATCTCCCTGATTGTTTGCTTCAGCTCGTCGTCATACCTACATAGAGCTAGAACGAAAAGCAAAAAAAAAAAGAGTTGATGAAAAAAGAACCATAATCCCACGTTTCAACACATTTTTTCATTCTTTTCTTCAAGCCGGATTTGTACTTCAAAACAAATTTCTTGAAGGGGGTAAATATTGCGGATGTTCGTGGCCAGATCGTGATGCGACTCTTTATCAAAAATAAATTAAATAAATGCCTGCAGGAAAACAAGCTGCTTCAGCGCCAAGTACATGTAGAAACAAACAGCGAAAGGGTCACATTACATCCTACAACACCATGAAGTTCTTTTGTAGTAGTCGTCGGTATTGTTATCTACGTCGTTGCTCTTGGTGTGTGATTTCTATAGAGTTTCTACTTCAGCGTTACTGCAGTTCTATACCTCTCTGTGCGCTAAGCCGTAGGATTTACTCCTCTCGCGTATATCTTTTGTTAGAGTGTGGCTGCCTTGCATTTTCTTTCATCCTTTTCATTTTTCTCGCGCATTTTATTTATTTCAACTGTACGAAGAATAATGCTAATGTAAACATATTTTAGCGAAATAGCTGAAAATTTCACGAAAACAAAAATAACTCGGGTACAATATTTATAACTTTGTAATTTATTTGATGAGAGTAGATATTCCAATTATGAACTGTGCACCCATTGAGACATGCGAAGTGGAAACCAGTGATATACACCGTCGTGAAGCATGCCACTTCTCTGTGAATACAATTTTTGTGAAAACTCTCGTAAGCGTTGTCCGAAACTCCATGTAAACTACAAAGCCGCACACCACACGCATGTGCTTTAGATGCTCTAACAAATGCACCTAACGAAATAGCAATATCTGTTTTTGTTGCGTTTACCGATTTGTAAACATTGTGCTTCAGAGTTTTTCTTTCTATTACCTATATTTAAGAACTCTTGTAAAAAGTTCAAATTCTTTAATTAAAACTTTTCTTCTACTGTCGGTACGATTCCGCTTTGTCCCCTCAATTCACCAAATTCGATTCAAATTGAATCAGTGGTCGCTTGATAGCAGCCCTTCTGCCTTTTTACGTGTACTTGAATAGGGAATCTTGAGTTGGCCCCGAAGTAAGCATTCCTCTTGACACCCTAGTTGCATTTAATTTGACAACACCAGAGCTTAGAGTATGCTCTCGATATATGCTCAGGCTATTGTTACGTACCTTCTGTAAGCGTGGTCACTTCTCTCGTAGAGCCAAGCCCAAGGCACGTGTCTACGCCAAGAGTGATGGCTGTGCTCGCTTCTACGGTGTACTTGGTACTGGGTGACAGTCCACTGACAGTGTAACCCAGCTGTGTGCCGTGCGCTGCGTAGTTAACGCAGTTCTTCCTTGCCGACTGAGCCACACAGACTTGTATACGGACATCAACGTCGAAGCTGTTCGACCACTTGGCCCTGATTTGGCTGGGCGAGATTGCCTCGACTTCGAATCTATCCAGCCTGGGAACTGAAATGCAATAGTTATTCTGTTAGCGTCGTGGCGAACAATAATAAGTTTGCGCAGTAAAAGTCTGTAGTCATTTTAACATAAACCATATTTATGTGTGTTGGACATCGTCTCACATAAATAATCATGGTTCCAGTTACAGTTGTGTGGAAGAATGTTTAACATAGTAGGTACAGTCGACCAATTCTTTATGAACACCATGCGAGCGTCAACTGGCCGGCATGTCAATGCCTTCTAACGACGTGAAGCGCGAGATTCGCAAGAGCAAAAGAGATAATCAGGAGATCAGCAGATCTTGCTGTTAAGGATTCGGTATTGTTAAAGAATCAGTTGACTGTACGTATTTGCGGAACGCTAGATTAAGTTTTCTTTGGTTAGTTAAAACATGACTCATTATGTAGAAACACTATTGCAAACAACAGCTGCTATTTCCTTGGAACATCGTTCCACTTATTTATTATGGAAATTTAAAGAAGTAAGCTATTCAGATATAAGAAAAGACATTTCTTGTAACTTGTTATCTTGCGTAGAACCCAGTTCTTCTTAAGAAGTAAAATCGTTCAGAACTTTTCCAGTAAAAAGTGGAGCCTAGTTAAGTTGAACCACATTAAGAATATACAACGGGCCATGCAAATGGTTCTCTCAGTCGCGCACTAACGTGTTAAAACTAGCATATATGAGTTCTGTACACATATAGCGTTCGCATGCTCAACTTTATAACCGAATATTCGGATAACATAAGAATCGCCGTAGTGCATGGGCCAATATGTCATCTGTCAGAAATAAAAGGTCTCTCAGCGGTGTTTCAAAACTCGCACGTACTAACTTCAACGTTCGAAATGGGAGTTCACGCACGTTATTAATCTTCGCCATAATCATGCAGTTCTTGCTATATTGTCTGCTCCAGGCCTGTTCTTATTACTGTTCCTAATACTATGCTATAAATGAACATGATTTATGAAGCTAAAGAAATTGTCACGGCCTCTTTGTTTTTTCTACTTCTGTCCTTCTAAGAGATTCATAATTCGTAACAGATTAAAAATTGCTGTGCCCTAATGAAATGTAACATAAAAATAGTTTAAAAGTTAGAGTATCACAGTATGACACTTGCCTTCGGGAAATGAAGTGACCGACTCATTGACGGCAGGGCTTGAGCGTTTGGCGTTCCCTTTCCACAGGTACGCCTCTATAGACAGCGTGTATGAACGAAGTATGGCGTCCACTCTAAACGTGTGCTCCCGGTCGTCTTTGTCGACCGACCGCGTTATGCAGCTCTGGCCTTCTGCGCACAGGTTCAGCAGGAAGCCAGTGATGCCTTCGACAGAGTAGTTCCATGATGCGACGATGAAACTGTCGCAAGTCGCCCTGACAACGACGTCAGTAATGGCAGCTGCAAGTAGTGAAAAAATAAGCAGAGGGTGATAGTTCGCCTAAATGAGCCTTTATCATCCAAGTTCTTTCGCATGAAATGTGTAAAGAAATTAAGCGATTTCTTATTCTATGTAAATATTGCAAAATTTATCTACAAATAACCTAAAAAATTCATGATCTCTTTATTTCTTACACTACCCCGAAATACTAATGAAAAGCTAACTCTGAAAAAAATACGTACCCCCAAGCGCAAACTCAGTGTGCGAGCAATAATATCTGAGCATGTGATAACGAAAGCAATCGAAAACTTCAGTAATGTGTTCTATAGACGAAACTGGAATGCACGAGGCGGACTGAGCTGATGAGCGCAGCTCACCTTCAGTCAGGAAAGTTGACAAAGCTGTGACCTGGACAAAATTGGCTCGCCTGAGACAATTTTGGTACAAACAGCAAGGACCGTTGTGGCTAATATTTGGTAGCTATGTGTTAACATACTGTGAAGTGGCGTTTGCCTAGTTTCTGGATGGGTTCTCGCGTGCTGCCCTTATCCGTCAATCATGTTTGATGTTCGTGCATACATGCTTGTGTGTGTGTACATCTTTGTGTTTGTCGGCTGTGCTGTGAGTATGTATGTACATGGGCATTTTAGGGGTGGGCGAACACTCGAACTTTCAAATAATAGAATATTATACACTGGCTGTTCGTATTAGTACTCCAAAGTAAACTATGCGGTGCTTTCGAATATCGAAATTGAGGAATACTTCGTGACACTCGACTGGTTAAAGTCGTGTTACTGTTGTTCGTATGCTAAATAAAGTATTGCAAATTAACCGATGTGTAACAAGCGCAAACATTTTTTAGCGTTACAAAAAAAATATGGGTAATGCAAGCTGTGTTTTCTGTGTTGCGGTGGTAACCTACATGAAAACTTGTGATTTTCGCTTGCAGTCTGTAATTTAGTGTTGTTTGCAATCTATTCATATATTATATGTATCTTTCACGCTACAACTAGTGATGTTTTTCTTGGAACGGGCTATTTTACATATATCTACCCATAAAAGTGTTTTAGCAGCTTTTTTTCAGCAGCATCAATAATTTTTAACAAATATTTAGCGTTCTGGAAAGCTAGTCATACATTACCTATGCATTGTTGAAAAGTACGTTTACAACCAGGCGCTAAAGATTTTTAGAGGTTGTTTGTGCAGTTTTTTTTTACAGGCAATTTGAGATTTTGAGTTTAACACCGATGCCAATTGTCAGTAGAAGTATGCTGGCTTTCTTTTTCACTAATCAGTACAAACTTGCTACCTTATAGAGAAATAACTATTCCCGCTAAAAGTATGTGTGTTTGTGTTTGGCTATTCGATATGAGATGCGATATTCCGTACCTACTAATCGTATTCGATTCGTCTTTGAAATATTTGATATTCATTTCCTTCTAGTGTACTTGTGTGTGTGTTTGCGTTCGTGTGTGGGCTATAAGGCTGCGTGCGTACATGTGGTCATGAAGGTTGTTCATAGGAAAGAAGGAGAAGCCAGAGTTGAAAAGCTAGACATGAACAAGCGCTACTCTACTCATGTGGTGTATGTGTGGGTTTTATTTTAGTGCCTATATATGCGGCAGTGGCCAGATAATTAGGTAAGGCCATTTGTTGTTGAGGTGCAATTCTTCCAGACAGGTCTACTCGGAAACGCGAATAAGAACGATTTCAAACCATGTGTTTAGAATTTTCTGATTACGCCGAAGATGGCCCACCAAATATTAAGTGGTCATACATTCTGCATTTGCTCTGCATTTTTACCAACCATACCATAGTTATGTTAATGATAGCGTAGCGTTAATGAGTTCTCAGGCTGAACAAACAGCTCGAGATACACAAAACATGTGGTTCAGGAGAAAAACAAAGCTAATGTGCTGCGCTTCCTCTATCATGCGTATGTTAATTTTCTCACTGCCCTGCTTAATTTTTTGGACACCTGAGTGCTTTCATTTATACGCGTAGGCTGCACTAAAAATATATCACCGCTGTAGCAGTTTCGGGGAGTGTTAAAAACCCCTAAACATCCCTCTGGTTACGGGCCTGGCTGCTCTGTCGTGCTACCAGGGCCCATCAGGCAAAGATTTCAATCTCGTTTCAACCACGGGCCAATATAGGACGCAATGCAACGTCACTTCACCAACACGCTTCATAGCATTGAGCAACCTAAGTAATCAATAGTTAGGAAGAAGTAAGTCACCGACCATAGTAAAAACAAAATTGACTTTGTGATCCGCATGAACCCCAAACGTCATTTTATTTTGACCATGACCAGTAACTTGCTTCTTTTCCAACAGGCTAACAATAATTTGGCCGGCCAGAAAATATTCCACTCAACTCTCAACTACACATCTAACCAATAGGTGTCCCCAGCAGCATATCACAAACGTCTGACCGGGGAAGCTATCACCTGACTTTGACAATTCTCAAGGTTACTGTTCAATTATATTCAACTTACGTAGCAGAGTTGTAGTAGCGGAGACAGCAGACGCAGGACCAAATGATAGCTCCTTTTCTTCTTCCACGGCGCTACGGACTTCTATCTTGTAGGTCGTGTCCGGCGTCAGGCCTTCTAAGATGTGGGTCACATTGGGTGTGTAAGCGTGAACGCAGGCCCCTCCGTCCGAGGGGCAGGCGTCGATGTCAAAGTGCGATACGGCATCTTGACTGGGTAACCATTTGAGTTCAACTGATGTGGATCCCAGCGGTGTAGCTTCCAGCTGCTCCACGGTTGGGACTGTCATGGAAAAAAAGGAGGCATCTATACAAGCGAGCTCTATACGCGCAAGCTTAAGGAGCGATAAGTTTGCAACGGTTGATACCCGTCATAAACGCGTTTGCGGCTGGAAAAGCTCGTACTTCTTTTTGTGTGCCCATGTATAGAACAGACCTTTTTTTAAATTTTTCATTGCGGCATTACGAGGCTCAACTCTATATCATCGTACAATCACGCATTTGCCCCGAATTTACCTAACATATGCCTTTTTTTTACAATTTGATGCAAGTTCTCCAAAGGCACAACTTCATAGTCGAGAAACCAAGTACGTCCCTGGTTCTTTCTGACACAGAAAAAAAAAACTTCTTTGCTCACGTTTCGTTGTCGTGAAAAAGATTCTTTCGCTTCGGCCCTTCGTGGTGTCGCCACCTTCTTCGACGTATGCGTGGACGTCGACCTGGTAGGTTGTACCAGACGCCAGGTGATGAAGTACATAGTTTGTCTTTTGACTTTTCACTGACTCGCATCTGGGCGAATCCGTCACAAGGCAAACTGTCATATTGTAGCCAGTGACGGGGCCCGTCGCATTCTCCCACTTGACAGTTGCTCGATTGCCACCGTGAACCGTCGCCTCAAGACCAGAGATCTGTAACGCTGTAAAACAGGCAAAGAGAAAATGAACGACGCATAAACGAAAAGCAATATGATTAGGGCAGGAAATTGAGAATCGAGATCAAATAGTTTGAAGCCTTGGAACGTTACTGCTGGTGGGGCTGTCGTAAACTTCCCTCCTGTATAGTCTTGAGCGTGCGCCATTGGTTAGATGTACAACTGAGGCCTGCGAAAAAAGGTTCATGTATGGATCATGTCAAGAATAATCAAAGGAGCTTGCGTTCAATTCCCAAAGTCTCTTGTGTGTTTTCAATATGTAGCCGGCCATGTCTGCAGTGTCAGAATACAAACCATTTTCCCAAAAAGCCGCCCAAAGCACAAAACCCAGTCGTCTTGTGACGAAGCTGAGCATTTGTGGCATTACAAAAATTTATTAATTTTATCTGGTTTGATGCATGCTAGAAAATAATTCTCTAAGTTGTCGGCTCCGTAGTGTGGCAAAAATTCACGTCGGAGTTACGAGTATAATACCTTGCGTAGCAACTCATCATTTTAGCACCCGCTCAAAATGGCCTGGACTTTGTACACTTTCGTTACAAAGTACACATAACTTAATGTTAATCAAAAGGCATTAAAGCTCCTAACAGCGTTACAGCCTTCCTTTTCTGTTTGACCGCTACGTCGTCGCAGTAATTTATGTTCACAAAACAACAATGAAATTGTCCGATTCATTAGAATATCAGTGGCTTCATAGTTGCAATTAACGAATAAAGAAAATAGAAGACACTACATGGCTGTTTAGACTCTTAGTTTTTGCACTGCTTTCGGAAAGTTCTGCGTTTGTCATTGGATTGCTCGTATTTGTTCTTTCAGCTTGTAGAATTCACAGGCCTTCTCTATTAACTCACCAGAGCTATACCGTTGGCTACTCGTTGATAGCACGCAACGCTGCGAAGGCTAGAGCAACTTCTTTCGCTGTTCGCATGTGCGACTAAAAAGTAATGCGTCACACGTGAAAGAAAAAGAAGGACAGGTACGAATCATGCAACTCGACGTAAATGTAGGTCTGATATTTGAATTTACAAAAAACGATGCATTTATTACATGAAAGACGCTTTGTACATTTGATCCCATTTCCTACCAAGCCGGGGAGTGACAAGTTCCTGCGACTAGCGGCCGAAGCCGGTTACTTGTGCTAGCGGCCAAAGACTTAGTACTTCCAATGTTGGAAGCGCGACAGCGCACAAATAATACATATATTATCGTAAACTTGCATTCACAAGTTCCAGTTATACGGCATGCGAAGTATGTATTCGGTAAAAATTGTCACGGATCAAAAACAACTGCTCGTGGAAACGTGTAGATTAAGATTTCCACGACCACACTACTTGCCTAGCCTGCGTCGCGTCGCCTGCTTCATATGAGTCGTAATAACCCCTGACCTCCCGAATTCGCGGACGGCTTAAGCGATGAATGTCTTACCACGCTTCCGGAGTATGCTTCAAAGTTGACCCACAGCAGTAGAAACAGCGCCGCCACTCTCTTCATCTTCGCAGCAAGGCCACGAGTGAAGCGAAATCAACGTCCCTGGTGTCCTCCTTTTTTGCCGCTCTATCTGTCGGTGCTTCTTTATACCATTCCGCTCATCAGCCACACACACGCAACATCGTGGAGGAGTGATATCTCTGTGCTGGTGTGCGTCAGCCGGGACACTATCGCCCGTCTCGTGTGTCATAGAGTACAACCTTAAGAGAGCTTCAAACTTCGCAACGTCTCTGTGGAAACGGAGGGTTTTCGGGAAAGTCCAAGACGCCCCCATAGCAATCTCAGGGTTTGGTTAACTTGAAATTATTCACAGTGAAAGCACGGAGTGTTTATCATGGATGACTAGGACTCTAGGCATCCAAATGTCATTTGTGCAATGTTGATTTGAGAGGGAAAGCTCAGTCCCTCACTAGCCTAAGACGAAAGTACGCAAATCCAACGCACATTATGGAGAGAGAGAGAGAGAAGCCATAAGAGAAAGACGGAGAAATTTATCAGACTGAGCCGGTTAACTACCCTGCACTGGGGAGAGGTGAGGGGTACTGAAAGATGACACATCTGTTGGAATCTTTGTGAAGCGAAGGCAAAGAAAACTACGCTGTAAAATTGCACATCACATGGCCCATTTTGCCGAAGCTGCTGCAAACCTTCCAGAGCCCCGTGGAAAAATTGATATGTATGGGATTTTAACATTGATTTAAAATAAAATAATTCCGTGGCCACAGCATCAAGTGTGCTTTAGGTACTGCCTTAGGCTTCGTTTTATGTTTGTTTTTTGCTCGAAGCAATAATAGTCTAATATTCATTTGAGAGCTGTGCAAAGAAATACATTATACTGCAAAAATATAGCCGGGTAACAAAATTTATTTTCTTGGGAACCTGAGACAAGCGACTTTCAAAAGAAAAATAAACTTCAATCCAGCGATAAATTGAAATTAATTTAGTATAGGGATGACGATTACTACTTTAGATCTTAGTCTCTCTAAAAATTAAGCTGCTGTAAAGCGTCCAAATCAAATGTTGCACACGACGAAACCGCTTTATCATCTGTTCCAAAAAAGGTAAAAAATGGCGTTTGTAGCACAAGCCCTCATAAAATAATTACTTTATTCAGAAAAAAAAGACAAGGTTTCCGACGATCGTTATGCGATAGTAACATACTTGAGCAACATCGTTCGGTTAGTAGACGCGTCTCTAATGCGGTTTTGATGGGGCTTGGAACAACGATCCTGTGTAAAAGCGTAATAACATTAACTCTGAGATTACTTGATTTTGAACGTAATCATCATGAGTCATGAGCTAAAACTTTCCTTGCGTATACTTTACTCGAACAGATGACTTCATTGCTTGACTAATTTCAGCTAGTAATCAGCAATTTTCATTTCTCATGTCGCGTTTTTCCGGCTCCACGTTGGAGGTCAGCTATCAGGTTGTGCAGTGGTAGTGGTGATTGAAGAAGGTACCATCAATCACAATTGTCAGAGCAATCCCTTTTTTTTTGTTGCTTCGCGGTAGGAACATGTTTGCGGGTCCTGTTTGTCACAAATATGAAAGGACACTAAAGTCTTGTACACATAAGGGTTTTTGGTGTAATAGCAATACCCGTAACATGGGCACGCCAGGCGCATTTCCGTCATTGGCGTTGCCATGATGTTCCGTGATTGATAACAACATCCGCTTGTGACATGGGTCATGAAGTCACTACCCATATAAAATATAAACTGAAATGCAGGTTTGTGACAGCACAGTTTGTAACACAGGACGTGACGTCAGTATACATTACACATATATGAAGAGGGCCCACCTAGTAAGTCATTGGATTTGTGTTGTGACATTGCTATGGGAATTAGGAGCAGGTGTGGCGAGGACCCCTGAAGAGCAGCATGCATAAGAGAAGCGGTGAAGAGAACAGAGAAGACATTTTGAATAACGGTGTTGTGCTCGTGCCACGGATGAGCATCGCGTCCAGGACAAAGCGCAAGCGCCAACCGCGGCAGGATGATGAATGTCGTGAAGCCGAAACCGCGGCCAAGCGAAGAACGTACAATGCAATCAATCGTTTCAAGGGTGCAAATTCTAAATTTAAGAAGAATTTTCTCGACGCAGAGTTTGGATTTTGTTGCGTCATGTGTGATCGACTGCGGTTCCAGGTTAAGAGCATTTAGCTTGTCTCTGGTTGACTCATTGTAGGTTCACGAAGTACCGGCGCAAGCCAAGTTGCTGGCCGTTCAAACGTCTTTGGCTAATGCTTTGCTAAAGTGCATGTGAATGTCGTCATGTGAATAATTTCAAGCCACGTCACAATGCGTAGTTGTTGTAGGGGTGGTTTACAGCTTCGCTATCCAACGACCTTCACAGCGTGGATTGAACCCAAGTTTCTTGTTATGCGAAGGCAAAACTGAGTCGCAGTTCTTGTGGTTTTGTGTATTTACGTTTTGTAATGTCAAATAAACTTCCTTTTGTGATTCGCAAAGAGTGAGATCCAAATCTTGAATAGTTTATTTATGCATTTGGCAAAATGCTTGCTGCATAGTTATGTGACTGTATACGTGATCGTATTGTTATGCATCACATTGACGAAACGTCGAAAAGAATTGGGAGCTGGCAGATTGTAATTATCGTGCGATATTCAATAAACTTTCCCTTGGAAGTCGTCAGCAATGCAGGTGGCGTGGGAAGGCGTTGGTTAATATTTAGGAATAACAATACCAGGAACACAGCCCTACGAGGCCATTACAACACGAGGCATGACGCCGGAGTAGGTGGAACCGATGCAGAATGCCACAACATGCGCTTCTTTAACGCTGACTATACAAATACAAAGCTCAAGTACAACTAAGCGTTTGAAAAGGCTCATCAGTACAGAAGGAATTCCGCCAGGTATAGAGCGGAGTTTGCGAAGAATTTTGGGCCGGGGCAAACCGGACCCCTAGACTACCGAACGGTTTGAGGACTGGCCTAAACAGCTCCGCAGTCTTTGATGCATCAGTGGCTTAGATTGGCATACATCTGCAATGGATTTCTTTACTTCTAACAGACTCTATTGAAATAACATGGAGCATATAGCGGAATTCGGCGTTTTGAGGTGGATTACCTGAAAAGGCAGATCTTAGTTCCATGATAAAACACAATGTCCAAGCGGCTAATTAAAAAAATCCCTTAAAACTATTTAATAATACCTCGTCTTCAGCTTCCAAAATGCCACCGAGCAGCATTGAAGCCATGCTCGTTTCACAGCCGAACTAGAGCTATCACCACTGTATCCACTTTCGAGATTTGGGGCCTTAGAAGTGTACACGAAAGAAGGATTGCTTATATAATTTTTTATTCTTTGTCGTTAGCAGTGTAGCTCTGTCATATTCATCTGTGAGTTGATTACTACGTTTTCCCAGGCAGCTTCCAGCTATTGTTCGGGGAAACAAATATTGCCGGGCACTGGTACTTCTGAAGCGACTTGTCAGTCAATAAACTGCTACAACATCGCCACACTTGAGTAAAGTTTTTTGGGGCATGAGGCGTGCGCCGAGTTTTGCTGCTGAAATTTTGAAGGCTTGTATAACATCATTCCAGATATTTTCTACTGAGTATGCGAAATACTTTTGCAGTTAGGTTCTACTGGCCTAGGGAGACCACGTGGTATGAAATAAGTGGTAGGAGTGGCGGGGGCAAGAAACTCTCCCGAAGGTAAGAAATGGCACTCATGCACATTTCTTCCACGTTCCCACTGAGTAAGTTCAATAAATGCAAGTATCTTCCACATACTTAGCTCAACCTATATGGACCAAGATTAGGACTGTAGCAGAGCGCACAAATCGGGCGCTCCCAATAACGTACGTAGACTTCGTCAAAGCTTCCACTATGCGAAGAATCCTGTTTATATCATTTCAAATAAGGGAAGATCTCAAATACTGACGTTCTCGTTGAAAAGTTTTCCGAACACGCGTTCTTTCTTGAATTGACGCGCAAGAAAGCAGTGCGTAGAATTTATCGCGTAGATAAGCCTGCCATTTCCTATGCATATATTGTTGCGCAAACGCTACTCAATGCTTATACGTACTCTTCGACTCAGGGCATATTACTATTTTCACATTCTTTTTATTTACATAATAATTAATCATTCAAACACAACCACACGCAGAACTCCGCAATCAATGTAACCGTTCATTCGTCTGTGTCTTGATTTCGAATCCATCTTCCTCCTACATTCCTTCAGCGCTTCTGAGAGGTGTGCGTTCCCTAAAAAGGAAAAAAAACAACGCATAGCTTAATAGAAGAATTATTGGCGTAGTGTGCACAACGCTTATTTAAATAAGCGCATTTCCTTTTAAATAAATATTTCTCATCTCTAATAGGTAACACAATGGGTCCTCAAAAGTTCATACTCTATCTAAGCCTGGTCACGCATATACTTTCCCTTCTCGTACTCTGATTACGTATGCGTTACAATCTTAATCTCAGTCTACTTCCGTTCCAGGAGTAAGTCGAAAATCCTTGCATCTTTTCTTTTATCTTTTCATGTACGTAAGTGTAACATAATTCCACATAATTTTTTTAAAAATACTTATACGAATTATTTGACGGCATCAGAGGCATAAGTATGTTGATTAGCGTGCCATACATTTGAACTTTCTTTATTTTTATATTCACGTAAGACGTACCCTGTCCTCTTCTGGAACTTCTTGTAAAGGAAGTAGGAAGCGACGGCAATAATGAGAATGAGCGGAATGACAACCGCCAAGACTATCGTCGCCGGTTGAAACTCCTTGGCCAGCGGGTGCTGAAAATAAATCAAAAGATACGATGTGATGCACTGCGTAGAACTGCTCTGGGAATTTATTACTCACTTTTTATTAAGGCACAATCAAGGCCAGTGAGACCAGTAATAAAAACAGAGATGTAGATCACGTGTGTCACACAGATGTCAGAGGAATGAATAAACGGGAAATTTATTGCAAGCCTACACCCAAAAAGCAAGAAAACAATATCTGCAGCAGGAGAAACATCAAATCCTACAAAGTAACTTTCACTTGCAGTGTTGAAGACGGATAAATGAGCAATTAAACCAATGCATGCGGCAGTGTTTTATTTCTTCGTGATCAATGGAACGAAGGCAGGTAAGAAGCTACGTATTGGTTCTGCAATGAGATACTTGGGCATTCTAGTGATGCGATGTCATGTATATCCACGTTATGCATAGGCGGTTCTAAGAAAAGGTTTTCTTCCTTCCTTCCTTATTTCAATTCTCGATTCTAAATTTACACAGAAGTTGCTCACGGCAGTTCAACAGATATATACAGGAATTGAATACAACGAATTCACGAGAAAAAATTCAGTTTGCATAGAATTTAAAGCAGTAAGTTTGATTTACATTTCCGGAGCATTATGTCATTTCCTGAGCGCTATGTCAGATATATACCAAGATCGTCCTGCAATTTTGAGCCCCGTACCAAACCTGCTCTGAGAAAACCATCGGGAAAGTCGCAATATGGCTTATTGGTGACATTTGGATGCATTAATAATCGGCAAGATATGTCTTGGCTACTTGCTCTCCCTGTAGAGTCAATCCCAATCTATTTGAATTAGAACGCCACAATTACTGAGAAAGTTCTGTCATGTAGGTGCTTCTGATTATACCTAAAGCTGCAGATTTCACGTTTTCATGGTAAAAGGCTTTCTCAATAATGTTCTGATTCATGATCCTAGTCAACCTAGACTTCAGTTTGACGTATTTTGAATAAAATCAAAGCTTTGTTATTCATGCAGTTGAATGTTTTAATGTAGCCAGTTAGGTGCTCTAAGACTACTTATCTGTCGGTTCCTATTCCCCGCTTTGTGGATTCACCTATGAAACTGTGTGCTATAAAAAACGAATAACAAATCCTTCTGGTCACAGATTAAGACATAAGTTATTGTAAGTTTCCGAACCTATACAGGTTCCTTCTTCAAAATCCAGGATATACATGAGGTCGTCCTCAGTTTAAGTATGCCTGAATTTTAATAGCTGTAAAACCATGTTTTTACATTACTTTCGTTCAAATATGCTTCCTCACCAGGCGTGTTTTAGTCGAACTCTTCACTCTGGGTGCTTAGTCTACCCTTAATGAGATTGAACGCTGAGCGACTTCCTATGAGTTCATGGTTATAAATAGCACTACAGTTTATGATACGCACACAAGAAGAAATGGCACGACACAGGTACGGACTATCCACTCATTTATTGATGCGAAATCATCAAATGGCGCATTGAGTGACAGAGACGGCGTCTGTAGCAACGAAACGGCACCTAAATTCTCATTGGCTGCGATGCCCCGTCACGAGCACGCCTCGAAGAAGTAGAGCGGGCGAAACGGAACACCTGCTTCTGTATTAGCGCGCCAGGTCCTACGTGAGAGAAGACGGCTCTCGGAAGCCGGCGCGTGGTCCGTATCTCTCTCTCTCTCCCTCACCCTCACTGGGCTTAGCTGCTGCGCGCGCGTGCCGGTCTTGGTGGCCGCTGCTGCTTCAATCGTCGGTCTGTCGTCGCGCAGGACATCAGTGCCATGCACCATTTGCACCACAGGCTGCTGCTGCTTTCTGGCAATAACCCGCACCAATTTAATCGCAAAACTCGATAACAAACTCCGTAGCAAAACTAGAAAACATTATTCGGAGCGCGAAACTGGAAAGACCGCTCAGCGGCGTTCAACTAGACATGAATACTTTCCCATTCACAACTCATAAGAAGTGCTTTTCTGTCCTCAGGTATTAAAAAAAACAGTGAGAGAATAAATAAAAACATGGTTGAAGGAATTGGGAGAAAGTCAGTTTGGGTAATCGCCGGAGAATCTCCTAAACCGTGTTCCATAATTGCGCTCTGTAACCATTCTGGCCCACACGTCTGAACATTATCCGATGCTTAGTCTTACTGAAGCATGCGGCTTTTCTTCCTATGTGTATTTTTTCCTTTTTGTCAGTTGATTTAATCAGTAAGCCAAATGATATTCGGCGCTTCTATCATTCTGTTTTTCTGCTGTCTGTGTCTCAATTTTGGGGGTGTTTATTCTGAAGTGCATCAGTGTAGACGTCTTACAGGCACGCTCGTAATTGACTTTGGTAAGTGACTGCTGTTTGAGCAGAAACAAGAAGCACGTAATAAGCATTAAAATGACTTTCGAAACTCAAATTCTGCAATCGGCAAAAACTCTAAATGGACCTTCAGTTGGACACCATGCATGTGGATGTACTAACACCGCGAGTCACAGGAGGCGAAATTGACTCCATTCGTGAGAAAAATGCAACTACACGCTAACTTATATTCCTAAACTTTGTCGTTAACTAAAATGCGATATTGATCACATCAGTGCACCGCTTCTTATGCTGATGCAGTACCTGCGTGAATGTCGACCCTGTTTCTTGTGAATGTTTTCAAGGTTTATTATATTTGTTTCACTGCAGGCTCAAGTAACCAATATACACCAGATGTTGCCTGAACCTTTCACGTACAATAGAGCGGCTTCAAGCTATTTAGGTATTATGCCTTAGCCTACCTGTCCTTTATGCATCGCATACTGCAACATGCGAACTTTACTCCTTGTAAATCTCTGCTACCACTGCTCAATGCTCTGACTGTAATGGGCAGCTACTAAGGCGTAGGTAAGGGGTTTGGCATCTGGCCTTTCCGGAAAGGGTAGAATAAAAAAGATTCTTGTGTCCTAATATTTAGGTACGGGCTAAATAATTTGATATGATCAACATTTTTACGCATCCCACTCACTACGGCACCTGGCATAGGTTAGATGTTTCTTTGATATATTATCTATCTACCAATCAGTCGCTATGTAATCCAGATGATCACATAGTAAAAATTTCGATGAGAACTCAGCTGGTCAGCGAGTATATTAGAAAAAATACTAAGGCTTCTGGTCGCGTACCGAATGTCACTTGAGGTTTAGGGATAATTACGGGCTTGTGCACCATGCGTGGAGCCTGATACGCTCGCTTTTTCCAGAAACACTTTCAGAGTGTGCAAATTTATTATTATTTCCTGTTTCTTAGCATTCCACCCTTATATATTTCAAGATACGCTAATATTGAGAGAGAGTTAAAAAGCTATGGCACTCACTTTCAGCTTGCGTGGTAGCCTGGAGCGAAGTAGGGGGTCCACGCTTGGTGACAGACTTCACCTCGTTGAATGCGTACACCGACACGTCATACGAGGTGCCGGGTACCAGCTCCGTACAATTATAATGCAGATCTGTGGTGACCGCGTGTCGATGGCTGTCTCCATGGCTGAAGCTCACGTTGTAACCACTCAGTGGTCCATTCAGGACCTTCGGTTTTTCCCAATGCACCAGCATCCAGTGTGTACCGGCTTCGGGGGCTTTAAGGTCCAGCGGCTCTGATGGCGCTGAAAGACGTACCACACTCTTCAGTCTAATTCAGTATGACAGATGGCAACTTAATAGCTCGTTTAGTCACCTAGTTCCACGAAGCTATGAATGTGAAAATGCTGTAAATTCAGCCAAATGAATGTTTGGTGTCTGGGACAAAAATGTCATTGCAATCACAGTCACGAAGGCGTGGCTGCTGCACTGACTTGAATCTTGACTTATGAGAGGAAAGAACAAGGTCTTCTGTGGGGATCAATGATTTGTTATTGACAGCCATGTGAAGAAGTAGACAATGAACCAAAATAAATCATACTGGCCGTTCATTCCTATGTGTAATTTAAACATAGCAACAATCAGGTAAATGGAAATGAAAGTGGATAGAAAAATACCTTCCCGTAGAGGGGGATCGATTCCAAATCCGCCACTTTAGGGGCGTGCTGCTTTGCAAATAAGGCTACCACGGCGGCCGTTCTCACGCCGACTTTCAAGAGTGGGTACAAGATTATCTATTGTAGTGTTAGCCATCGTCACTCACTGCCAAGGTTGTGGAGGTGGAACGGCCTTTTAACCGTATGCGTAGTGCAGTACGTGATCTTAGGTACAGGGAAATGGCCAATGGCCAAACTATGGTATGACATCCCATAAAATCAACACTACGAAATTCAAGACCCAAGCCAGGCAATCTGCAACAAGAAAAGGCTATCCGCTGGGGCTTGATTTTCTGTTAGTCACAACCATAGAAATTGACTTTTCTTTTGATACGAATTTTTTTCTTGCTTTCCTTCAGTTTATTTTAATCTACATATATGCTTCCTCCTATAAAATTTAAATGTCTCCATCTGCAGACTACGTATCGTAAGCTTCTCAATTACTAAAAACTTGTTACTGGCTCAGTCCTCACGCAGAGGTTTTTACAAAAGAAAGAAATCTTCGCAAATGTTGCTACACCATGCATACCTTGGTTCTAAGATATATCAGACGAGAAAGGAGGCTTTTCAGTCATCACTATTGTGTAACAGCCAGTCCATTCTTGAACATCTTTACCCGTTACTGATGGCGCTAGGATTGATGAATTAATTAAAAGCAGTGTAGTTCTGAAACACCGACGAAGGTATTGAGGGCATACACAAGACGCTTTGTCGCCGTCCTCATTCTCAGTTACCATTTATGCCAAGTGCGCTGCTTTTACCTAAGCCTTAGAAGGTACATTCTGAAACTGATCTTAAAATGTCCAGTCCTAATCTGGTTACACTTCGTTTTATGACTCGTTTGATATACCAATCGGCAAGGCCACCGAACCGCGAAAGGGATAAGAAACACAAATGCTTAAGCAATCTGTGCACTGAGAATTCCAACAAAAAGCATATGCTTCATCTTTGTCACCTAGACAACTGAGCTATGGATACGAAGACCATTTTTCTCACCTGCAAAGTCTGTTTTGAATGCGAGACTCCTGCTTTGTCCGCAGCTTGTTTTGCTAGTACAGGAAGCGACACTAACATTGTACTCCTTCCATGGTTCCAAATTCTCGATTGTGATGCTCGACTGGTTGGTCTCGTAGGATGGCTGCTCGCCGACTTTGATGCTGAAGCCAGTGATATTGTATCTGGGGTCATGAGGTTCCTCCCACGAGAGGTGGACACTTTTTTCTTTTACGTCTTGCGTTTTTGGACGCGGAGGTACGGGACCTGCGATAAACATGGGTAATAACTCATCACCTTTTTTTGTCTTTTTGCTTGAACTAATCTTATTTTTAGGTGCGGAATTGTAACGCCAACTATTATCAAGCGCGAATACATATTTCAGCAATATTCGTTTACTCAAGCTGTATGTTTGGTACCCGCATTTTATACTCATTCTCTGCAATCGCATACGACTACTGTTGGGCGAAACTGGTGTGCGGTATTGGGAAATGAATAAATCAATATATAGATGAATAAATTTCAGGCTTCGCGTTGTACTCGCTGAGCGATGTCGATGAAAAATGGTACAGAAACCGTTTCCGATGAATATTAACGTAATAAAAAGGAATGATGCGCTTGACGGCGTGCATTTGTTGCATTGATGATATGTAGGCAGCGCTCGTCACAGCTACCTGCACATGTGTAAAATTAGTGTAGCTGGTTGTCCATATATATATATATATATATATATATATATATATATATATATATAATTTGATTCATGTTATATGTGTTGTCAGGCCAGCAATAAAACTTCAGATGCCGTGAAGACATCGCACGAGGCAAAGAGCGTCTCAAGGATAATAATTGGCTTTCGATGACTATAACATGCCGCAAGGTGATTGCGCGAAAGCAAGCTCCCTTTCTATCGGCTCCTTTGTATCGGCGGTGAAGGTTAGTCAGCCACCAACCGCCAGCCACAAACCACGAGGATGCGCGAGAGCCGAAGCGAGCAATTTGCTTTACAACAGGGCTTCACGTGCCTCACACTTTTGCAGTGCTTTTCAGAGCTTTGACCAGAAACAAGGGTCTTATGGATTGGAAATTACGATCCAGTGTTTAAAAACATTTCTTTCTTCTATACATTTATGCAGCATCGCTCAACATTCGTTACAAGCATTCACAGGAACAGAACAAGAGAAACAAGAATCAGTTGTTAGTTTCGCAATGTGAGAGAAATCAATTTATTAAATGATTTATTCGTTGTTTTTATATTTTCAAAGGAGCACCGGAGACACCGTGGTGGCCTCCAGTATTTTAAATATGGCTAGTAGACAAGGGGTCACAGAAGGAAGGAGATTCGAAGAGGTCAACACCTGGTGTACAAGAAAAGCTGCAGGTCGGAGTGAGCGTTTCCAGCACAAGTGCCTTTGCCGAAACGTTGGCTCCAGCCTTAGGCTCCTCTTTTTCCTCCACTGCTGATTGCTACAACTAATAAGCTAGCAGTAATAACTTGAACCACCTAGAGCTCTTGCAGTGCACTAAACTGAATAATACGGGCGTTTTTTCATTCTGTCCCGATCGGAATGCGGCTGCCGTGATTGCAAATCTCACTCTCGATTTTGTGCTTAGCCTTGGAATGACATAGCCAATAAATCGTTTTGGCTGCTGTGAAATACTTGGACCATCGTTATACTTTCATTTGCAGTTTAAAGCACTAGGTAACTAGTGACGTAATAACCACTAGCCGCTTGATGGCCGTTGTGATATTGTATAGCAAGTCGTTGTATTTATTTCCTTCTGTCTGGGAAAACCTCCCTAAGAAGTTCAGTGGAAGCTTAGCATTTGTTTGAATTAAAAGGCTACTACTGAATAATACCTAAGTATCGTTAAACGAAAAAAAATTTTTTGTTCAACTTACCTTTTCCAAGCGTTTCGAACGAGAGCTCAGATTCCGGGCTGTAGAACGTCTGATTGGTGGATGTGGCCTTGTTGTACGCTGATATAGACACATTGAAAAGGTTAAATTCATGCTTTAAATTCATCTGCACTTCACTTCGATCGCCTGGAACCTCGGTGTTATTTGTTTCATTCCTATCTTCGTTGTAGACACGAATTACGTAGCTGTCGAGGGGTCCATTTGGGTGATCTGGCTTTTCCCACGTAAGGAGAACACTGACGTCCTTTTGAACCGAATAGTTGAAATTCCGCACTTCCGAAGGAGCTGGAACATAGAGATGGCGACAAATTAGCACGTGGGAAAAATGACGTGGTCTCTATATTCTCGCTACCATTGTCAAAATAACGACTTCATCATAGTCGGTACATAATTCGATATGACGTTTACGCGAAATCGTCACATATTTCTCAAATCGTACAAGTGTCTGTACCCCACAGTGAGAATGGCATCGTGTCTGGTTGCACAAACGCGCTCGGTTTAGCTATACTTTGAAAAGTCGCCATAACAACTGGCAATACCATCATTTTTATTTGTGCCTTTTTATATTCATGTGTGTCTACCAGTTCATGTCTTTTCATTGCATTCATCTACAGTAACATGCTAAACACACACACACACACATATATATATATATATATATATATATATATATATATATATATATATATGTGTGTGTGTGTGTGTGTGTGTTTGTGTACCACGTGGTCAAAATTCAGCTTTACATAATTTGTAAAAATCGCCTGTGGCAGGTAGCGTAATTCTTATCGTTGAGCTTGATTATAGGAAGAGGCGGACATTATATAGTATCATGAGAAATGGACACACATTCAACTAATTATCAAGAATTGACTAATCAACTTCTTAGGTAATTGCTTTAGGATACCTATTGCAATTTACGAATTGTAGCGGTGAGCAAGTGTGGGACGAAATATATGGGAGTTCCAGTTATTTTTGTGCTTCAATGTATAAAATGTATAAAACAGCATTTTCGTAAAAAAGTAAGTGGAAATATAGTGCATTTTTACGGTGAGTTTGATGGCGCATATCTCCAAACTGGTGGCATTCTGGAAATTCATTCCAAGTGGATACGCCTGACAAGCTCACCGGCTACATTTCGTAAATGGAAATGTGCGTTCTAAAGTAATCAACTAAGAAGTTAATTAGTGAATTTTTGTTAATTAGTTGAATATGTGTATCGATTTAGTGTGCTACTAAGGCCTGCCTCTTCGAATAACCGAGCTCAACGATAAGAATTATGCTACCAGCCATGCACAGGCGATTTCTCAAAATTACGCAAATCTTAATTTTGAACACCCGGTATATATTATATATATATATATATATATATATATATATATATATATATATATATATACGCAACCACATTTTCCCAACTATCACGCACTCAGATTTAAATATGTGCAACTGCCACGTATTTGGACAGAACCAAGGTAATGAATGTTGTTTGCTGTCGCTAGGAGATACTCAGATAATTTTTTTGCATTCCACCTAATTGGTCCTAACTAATTGCTCAATTTCTAAAATATTATAATTAGATGAACAATGTCAATGCGAAAATTGTAAAGGAACACGAAAAACTCTCGATACAGCTCTCTGCTGCTCAATACGTGCTAAACAAAAGTGTTTTCCGAGTGTGAAAGAAGCACGCGAATGCGCGCAAAGTGTCCCGAGTGGAATGTCGCGCGACAATTTTGCGTGTATTCGCGGGCTTCTTTCACGTTTGGAAAAAAAAAACATTTTGACGTATAGCACGCATAGGAGAACAGAAAGCTACATCGGTAGTTTTTCATATTGCTCCACAATTTTCTCATTGACACTTTTATCTAATTATAATATTTCAGAAGTTGAATAATTAATTAAGGCTAATTAAGTGGAATGGAAAAGGTTATCTATGTATCAACTAGCGACGGCTAAACTTACCTTGTTCTGTCCAGCTACATGGCCTTTCCTTATATTTAAATTTTGGTGCATGATAGTTGGGACCCCATGTATATCACACGTAAAACAAAGAGGTACTGAGGGTAGCTTCTATACATACATAATACGTAATATGTTCTAGATATGGCCACTGCAAAAGAACAGTTCACATTAGAAGAAGAAATTTGAGATCAGGTTGAAGACTCAAGTGATTAGAAGGCAAGGTATTCCATTTTTCATAGTCTTTAGGAAAAAAGTTTTTAGTGTTTTAGGATGCCATCAGCAAGTGAATTTGCTGGAGAGAGAGAGAGAGAGCAAGTGAGAGAGGAAAGTTACTTTCACTCATGGGCAAAGCATTATGACCACTACTATTGCTCCATGATGCACTTATTCATCTGTGCACCAATCATTATGGTATTAAATTCATAAAAAAGGCATGAAAGTAATCTTCTTTTTCGACGTCTTAATCATACTTATACATGTTATAGAAAAAAGTGGCTGATTAAACTTACAATTACGTCTTTGAACTTATTACAGTTAAGAATTACTGCCGCAGGAAAACAAGTCAGCAATAACTGTAATCAGTTCCGTTAACGTTACTTTCCTCTATACTTTATTATCAGTGCACAGTATAGCAAATAGAACGAGCTGTCTGATGCTATCAAAGCATCCTCTGCACCCCTTCACACGTTGTTCATCTCCAAAATTTCTTTCCTTTCCGTCCGCACATAGACTCTATGTGCGTGCTGGAGCGTACGAGAAGGGCTCGTACGCTCCAGAAGGACAAAGCCGCTGTGCTCCGGTCTGGGTCTCCTATGACGCACAACACTTCATTTCTGCCGGGGTTAAGGAAATGCGCTCCCGATAAGGTCAGTCGAAAACTGGGAAATTGCTCGTATGTAACTTTCTGGTATCACCGGCTCAAGTGGTCATTGCTATCGAGTCATAGGAGCTCCGTTTCTATTTTTTGGACAACATCTGGCCGGCCTCATCCCGAAGCCCTTCACTGGTTACCCATTTAGACTTGAAGAAATAATTGCGACGAACGTCAACAAACGTTCACGTTCCTCGAAAACGCGGTGAAATCTGTAACGTAATTTATTATGAAATGCAGATTATACAGCCATAATAATAGCAGTTCGTATGCTAAAATTGCAAAAATGGGTGTATTTGAGGCACGTATATGCGAAACAGAAACATTTATGCATTTAATGGCCCAATACCTCTGTCTATATCGTCGAAATCGTAGACCTCACTAAGCCAAAGAATTAAGCAGCAGCTCTCAGCGCCAATGAAGGCCGCTTAAAAGCACTTGCAGGAGAGAGCAACCTCTGAGCTTGCAGAAAAGCCCAGACGTCGCACTTGGAAGAGAAGTTTGCAAATTGAAAATCTGCAAGCCTGCCATATTAAGCTGATCGGGCGTAGCTGGAGTACGCTGATTGTGGCGAGGAGGTAGCCCATATGTACATGTTTTTATCCCTTTGGACACTGCAGTTCCCTCCACATTGAAGTGCTCAACGCTGCGTCGCCTCTTCTAGCTTGCTTTGTCAAAAATGTAAATGGTCATTAAAAAAAAGTTATTGAACTACAATTACTGTTAGCGAGGAAGAAAACGTATTTGTTAAAGCACAACACTACCAAAAATGCAATTGATTACGAGCAATTGATTACATGTAATTTGTTTCGCACAAGTCTTTACCCAATCTCCAATTCTATAGGCACAGCTTGGCATTCCTAGTACTGCAATCAACAGCATGCTTTCTCGACGCATACCGAGCACCCATATTCTGCATCGCCTCAAGCTGTTTTCAGTTCTGAGGCTGCCCAAACTATCCACGTAGAACCCAAACTTGGCTTACCAGCGACTTCAGTGATGTTATGCACAAATGCTGGCAGGCCGCAGAACGTGTCTCGGCAGTTTTTGACGGTAACGTTGTAATGGGTCTACGGGAGAAGCCCAGTCACGGCGTGCGTCACAGTCCCGTTGTGCGGTGCGTCGTACTCGCCCGAGCTCTCCTGCTCTTGCCCCAACTGACCTTCAGGAGTGGCTACGATCTCCCACTTTGTTGCGTTTGGATCGGCTGACCAGCTGAAAGTGAAGCTTGTGGCGTTGCGCTCAACTAAAGTCAAGTTTTTCGGAGATGCTGCAAAAGAAAAGTCGCAGAGATTTTTGAAACGGCACTTTACAAGCCCAGGCAGATTTTTTTTCGCTCTATATTGTATTTTTCAGGCAGGTTGACAGTGCCAGATTTAGGACAACCACATCTAGACAATTCTCTTAACTCAGCCAAAATGACATAATGTTGACCCGATCAAAATTTTATTACACTTTTAGTTTAGTCTCTATTATTTCTACAACATCATCGACATTTTTCAGTCCAACTTCTTTCTTTAAATGCCCATCTGCCGTTTTAGATGCGTTCGTAAAGGAGCAGTGCAGCTCCTTGCCTTTGAAAGTACACAGTCAGTGTTGAAAGTTAACCTTCCACGTTATTTGAGTAAAACCTGAGTATTTCCGCAGCATGATATTGCCTGAGCTTGTATGTGCGAACAACACAGGGTCGTTCGGTTTTTACTGGCTACCGTAACGAACTTCTCGGAAAATTCCATATTTTCTCAGATTACGTGGGAGTAAATCTTCAACGCCGACTCTAGGGGATAAAAATAAGTGATAACTCCGGCAAAGACTAAAAAACCTCCAGCCACAAAATTAATTTAGACAAGGTTGATATGGTATTTGTCTGTGTTGCTTCCCGAACTTACCTATGCCGTCGGTGGAGGCACTGAAGGTAAATGGAGGCCCGTTGACGCGGTCGCGTGTTGCGTTTATGTTGTACGCAAAGACGGAGCAGTTAAAACTAGCTACAAGCTCGCGAAGTACCAAAGTAATCTGATTCGGTGGCTTTCCGCCGTGAAAATCTTGAGATTCAGTATAATTTGTTTTTGGGTCTTTGCACATGATGGTGTAGCCAGACACTTCGGAACCTGCAGGTGCTTCCCAACTGGCTTGAAGAATGGTGCCGTTTTCAACTGTGTGGTGAACGTTGCGGACTATGCCCGGACCTAAAAGGACGACACCAAAAACAAAAACTCTAATTTTCAGGATCTGAGCAAAGTTTTCATGCAGCACTCATCAAAATTCATTTCTGCATGAGACCTAAATGGTAACATTATAGTTTGTTGAATAATCGGCAAACGTTTATGCAAGGGCCATTTTGTTCGATCATAACAAAGAATACCACGTAAGCACACGACAATCGCGGTTCCCTAAAAACATGGCGTGGCTTGTTGTGGACAGTGCTACGTCGAAGCGGTCTAGCAGTCAACGATGGTGTGCAATTTGCTTATACAAGCGATGCATTAAAGCGCAGCGCCTACGTAGAAATCACACAAGTAGTGTATTAACCAAGGCATTGACACATTCTACTGTGAGTTCAGTCTTTCATTTCGAATTCCTTGTTTCACTTCAGTAGAAATTTGCAGTTTTCACAATGACTTACTCATTGCTCACTTTGCTGCCGTTTCTCGCTTTACCTGAACAAGTCCGATGAAAAAATGTCACAGTTTCGCCCTAAGGGCGAAGCAATGAATGCGACAGCAACACAGCAATGGCATACGAAGTAAGGTGAGCGGCTTTGGTAACAATATGAATTGTAGTAAACATGAGCTGATTAAGTAAGCAGGTGTGCTGCGGCGTAAGTAGACCGACATGAAGAGAGACTCGATGACCACGAGAAGGCGCGTGTGAAACGGTGGTGTTGCTGAGAAGCGCTTCCCGTGGGCAGCGCGCGTGCGAAGGGACACACCTGTAGCGCTGCACTGCCGATCCGGGCAGCATTACATGTGTAGCGTGCGTTGGAAAATGTGACCCGACTATTACTAACTGAATGAACAAGCGTGGTGTGAGCGCGCACAAACAAACATGAAGAGATCACACTGAATGACTGCAGACAACGACTGTCAAAACGCTGGCAGCAAGCATACGCCGCTGCGGCGAAGGTACGTGCGGTCTATCGCTTCAACAGGAACTGAGCCGCGAATGCACGGCTCATAAAGGTCAGAGCCGTGTGGAGATAAGAGACGGTGCGGCGAGCGACGAGCGCGGTTGTTGGCAGAAGAAAAGTGCGCCCCCCCCCCCCCCCCCCCCCCCCCCCCGCTTCCTCCGGCGCTGGCTTCCCGCTTCCTTGCTTGCGCGCGGGAGAGATAAGAGACCGTGCGGCCGAGCGACGAGCGCGGTTGTTGGCACAGTAGAAGTGCCCCCCCCGCTCCCTCCGGCGCTGGCTTCCCGCTTCGTTGCTTGCGCGTGGGGGATTGAGTGCGTTCGCTCTCCGTGATAGCGTGCGTCGCAGCACGCTATCATGCATACGGCGCGCGGTGAAGATTTTATCTATACGGAACCTCACGGCGACGGCGACGGCGACGGCGACGGCGACGCCGACGGCAGAAATCCGGTTGAAGTGTCCATATAATTGCTATCGCAATAAAAGAACAACACCTGATGATGATATGTATTGTCATCCTATTTGAAACGGGGCGGCGACAGATAGTCACAAATAGTCAACTAGCCTGCTTCAACTAATCATGTTTTCTGCTTAAGCTAATCATATCCGAGCTAATCACTAATTCATGTGTGCACACCCTAATGCATGCAATGCGAAACAACCCAGAAAATAAGAATGTCTCAGCACACTTGCTTTTCATTGTCTTGCAAAGCATTCTTTACTTGAATATATTACATAGGCGTGTCCAAAATACACAACGGGCTTCCAGCCTGTATACTCAAACCAAACTCACCTCATATTGAAGAAATGTACTGTGGAATGCGCAAAATACATGCAACTTTGTTCTTACAGCGACAGCAGGTATATAAACTCACTGCGCTAGCCGTTTTATGTTCGGTAAGGTAGAGCACTGCACGGACCGATTTTTGCGGCCCGGGCCCGGCCCGGGCCCGTTTTTACATTGGGCGGCCCGCCCGAGCCCGATCAAAACTTTTATGGCGAGACCCGGGCCCGGCCCGGGCCCGGAAATAATCTACGTTACCCGCCCGGCCCGACCCGCCACCCCTTTACCTTAAGCCCGAGCCCGGCCCGAGCCCGGCTCGAAACCGGCCCGAACCCGGCCCGAGACCGAAACATACATGTTTTTCAGAGTTGAGAAGCCCGAGAATAACTCGCAGAAAGCCCGAGCCCGGCCCGGGCCCGCGTCAAAAAACCCGAGTCCGGCCCGGGCCCGGGTCAAAAAGGACGCGCCGTGCCCGAGCCCGGCCCGAGCCCGGGAAAAAACTGCTCTACCCGGCCCGGCCCGGCCCACGGACCGGGCCCGGCCGGGCCGGGCCCGGGCTTTCGGGTAAGCCCGAGCCCGTGCAGTGCTCTACGGTAAGGTACATTGCAGGTGTCAAAGAGCATCGCGGTAATTTTCGATTGAATTCAATACAATTAACTTCATTTACCCTTTATCGTATGCTTCAACGAAATGAGGGCGTGACAGAGAAAAGCCATTTGGGCAGGTTGATGGGCTCTCACACCTCGCATACATAATGGGCACTGTTACGGCGCTGACACGCCTCGACGACCAGCCTCTTTCTGAGCAGACGATGTTAGAGTGCCGGCTGATGCGGCCTTTATACCAGAAGGCGATGAGGGTGCTACTGAGGTTCCTCTGGTCAATCGACCTGCTTGAACGAATGTGACACTCCTGAGTTCCTTTGTGTTTTTTTTTTTTTTTTCAATCTCCATCTCTTTTTATATCTGTGCATTTTTCTTTATCTGTCTGTCTCCCCTTGCGCGTTCCCCAGTGCAGGGTAGCAAACTGGATATCTACCTTCCAGTTAAACCCCTGTCTTTCGCATCTCATTTATCTCTATCTCTATCTTTCTTGGCAAGTTACAAACGTTTGAGAAATGAAAAGCTTGTATCAAACTATTTATAGGTATATAAAACCATCAAACGCAACAACGTTCATGCATTTAGATTTAGCTGCACGTTAAAGATCCCCCCATGTTCGAAATTATTCTGGAGAGCTCCACTTAGGCACACTTCTCAGCCCCGTTTTTCCTTTGGGACTTTATCCGCATGACTCAAGCAATCATCCAACCTTCTCGAAAGTAGAGTATTCGCGCGGTGCTACAAATCTTTCCTCCAACCACAATTGTGCAAGGCCTGGTGCTCTTAGCTTGCATGGGACGGCGCGGGAACAGCTTCTCACCATGATGGTTCACCAACATGGCGCCTAGGATGACGTGAGTGTAACATTATCACTGCCGCGGGTAAGATTGGTAAATTAAACCTGGTTGCACTGAGGAAGCAAAGATTTGGAGAGGTCCCTGCTCTACCGCCCATGGTGGAGAGCGTTGGAGCCGCGCGAGACGCCAGTGGATGTGGCTGCTCAACGTGCTGGTTCACCAACATAGCGCCTAGGATGACTTAGTACAAACCATCTACTGTGTCAGCTATCACGTAGAAATTCGTTACTACTCACGTTCTACAAACGTCGAAGCAGACCGCTCCTGTAGGTGGCCCCGGCATGTTTTGTTGTTAAGTGTCACCTCTGCCTGAGCGCGGATCCTGTACGTAGTGTTGGAACTGAGTCCTCCGAAAGTGTGGTTCCGAAGCCACCCGGGAACGGTGTGGTTTTTGCACGCCTTTGGCGCGGAACAAACGGTGAACGCTATTGGGCCGTGCCATTCCGTGGTCCAGGTGGCAACGAGAGCAGTTGTGTTCACCCCAGTCACAGCTATGTCGTCGAGTTCGGGCACTGAAAACGCAGAAAGAACATCAGCGCGCTGAAGAAATGGCCTGTACAAAGAAATAATAAAACCATGCATCAACTTCATTTGAGCATCCTGTAATTTTCGGTCAAAAAATGGATTTTGATTCTAAAGCCGGCTGCAACTAATTGTCAATGTACACACTTCTCTTAAAAAACTAGTTACCCTAATTATTAAACGAACGTAACCGCATGGACGCAATTGCATCGGTGTAGTGGCATGCAGTGAGACAGGCGTTCGCTTGCTCGCCACTAGCCTCGTTCGCTTAGTCATGCCGCGCGATGAGATTGAGAGTCAAAGTTAAAAAAAACTAAGGCAAAAACTTATCACCGCTAACTGTCTAAGTAGGCGATAGCATAGCCGTAATGTGATGATTGTCACGTTCCCGACAGCTGCGCACGTGTGCACCACGCTTGACGTTACTCACTCATTCATCCAAGTGGTGTTTCTATACCTCGTATCTCTGGCGAATTTGTTCATACTGTGAAGCTATTGCGTACGCTCAACACGCGTAGAGTTTGCTGTTAGATATACCTCGAAAGTTGGGTAAGTCGGCCTATGATGCTATAAAGAAATGCGTGATCCATGATGGCATCTAACCTGCTATCTTCCAGCACAGCAGTCAAAGGCAATAACCATAGGGTCATGATTGGAGGCCTGCTTCTCTCATGCCAGAGTCGCTCTGTGAAGCGTCGCGCAAGTGCGTCACTCGCCAACATCTGGCATTCTCCTCTCGTAACAGCTAGCGCTTTGAGACGCTGTGATAGACTACAATGCCCTCAGGCCCAGCCCATATTTTTTTTTTGTTAGGCGGATGCATGCAAATTGGGCGAAGTCCACCTGTAATTCAATCGCTTAAGAAAAATCACGTGCCATTCCACTGCTGTGAACGCGGATTACCAGTTTAGCACACGACATAGAGGTGACACAGAGTTTAGATCAATGGTATGAGCCAATGTTATTTCTCTTGAGCAGGGGCGGCGGTCATCCCGAAAAAAAGACACACGCACACACACTTTTATTTTGATTAGTGGTCTAGATCGGCAGCATACAATCGCGTGAAGACTACCGCCACCTCGGGAAGCCGGAGGAAACTAAACACCCGGCGGAAAGTAGACGCGCGCGACGGGACCGCCACGCCGGCAGAGCGGAAGGAAACTAGGCACGTAAGCGCGTGGTGCAACGACAAAGAGAGGGCGGTGCGAGCGTACGCATGGCCGACGCGGGTCACACAGCAGCAAATATTTGAGAAACCCTTATTATCTACCTGAGGGTCTACTGATTTTGAAAATGGTGCCTATTGATAACTAATCCACTGAAAATGCATACCGAAGTGACGAGATGTAAGTTTCCATAGCATGAAGTGATTTTGCATCAAATTCGGGAGCTGAGTTTTTGCACACGCAGATCTGTTGACGGACACCATAAATGCATAGAACCCTAGCTATAGACAGCTTCACTGTGAAAAGAAAGTGTCAGTTTCGCACTGAGAGCGACGCATTCAAGCGATAGCAAGGCTTAGCGTTGCGATTGATGCGCTCGAACAGTGTTCTAGAATACTTATAGAAATACTTATAGGATTGTCTAATTTAGGAGTGAGATAATAAATGAACACAAGTCATTATTACAAATTTTCACGTTATATTATTTTAAAATTTGCTGTTATTTTTGTTTTCTCATTGAGGAAAATAAAACAATAAATTAAAATGACCGTCGCCTTGTTTTTCTTACAAAATTAAATATGGCATCACATACGTTCCTATAGTGCAGTGTCCTATAATGCTGACTCCCCCAGAGACAATATGACAGGAAGCATAATGACTAATCCAAGTTGGCGGAGGGGACATTCTAGAAGTCGTTTTGTGTGCACGTTGAACGTACGACACACTATAAAGAAATGAACCATAGTTTTAGGTTCATTGCGCTAAAGGCAATGAGGGCAAGATGCCAATAAACCAGACTTATGGGATAAAAATTAAGCATTGGTATTCGGCAGCGCAGTCACGTAAATGAAACTTCAAATTTTCTTGTTGAACACCATCTGTTGCGCCAAATAAATCTAAGGTGCTGAAAATCGGTGTTATTTAATACACATGATTTGGCATGTTCTTGGATAGACTTTTTTTTTTTAATCATGCAGAAGTGACGTATTCCTAAGGTCTTATAATCCTCAGTACCGGGCCTTTGAGAGATGCCGCTACTAGTGCGTCTGCTGACTCGCTTAAAGTGAGTCCCATGTGCCTGGGCAGCCATATCCCATGGATCGGGCGTAAATGTAGGGGGATATAGATGAACAAAATTTTCGGAGAACGGTGGGTGAATTCTGCACTGATAGAGCAGAACAAACGGTTAAGAAGTCGCTTACGATTACTACTGAACAAGCAGATGGGGGAACTTTTCGTAGAGAATAACTCTGCCTGAAATATTGGTGTAAAGTCGTGCAGTCGAAGAGAGAAATACCTATTTAATGATGGCGAAAAAATGCCCACTCCTGCCTTCTCTTCTCTGGCCGAAGCATCTGTGGCTGTTACTGCATTTATTTGGAGGTTCTCGAGGCGGTCATCTAACAAACCTTTTAGGTATCAAATAGGCAGAAGCTTGGCGTTATTAGGTAACATATCATCGAATTTAATTGCTTACTATAGCAGTATATAGGTCAACTTTGAAAAAGAACACATCACGGATTAATACTTGTAACGGCTCTAATAGCATCTGTACAAAAACTACCTGGGGACAATGCAATGTAGACCATGACACAGCGTATTGTGGACGTTGCGTCCACCGCGCTTCGTCATTTTTGTAGCCAAACGCACTCTTCGTCTCTGAAAGCGCTACCCTCCGTGCGCCTGCCACACATCCTCCGTCGATATGGGTCGCACTACAGCGCCGACTCCAACAGCGGCGCAAACAGTGGCGCCAACAGTGATGGTGCAGGTGCCCCTCAAGCGTTCCTATAATTGCTATCGAAATAAAAATTCACAAAATTTGCATTCTTACGCGTTCTAAGTACTCACATTTGGGGTAAGACGTCAGGCTCGTCTCAGCTGGTGCACTGTAGTCTTCATGCTTGGTCGCAGGACTTTGATAATAGGACCAGACGCTGACTTTGTATGTCACGTTGTACTCTGGCAGTGTGAAAGAGCAACCCAAAGAGGACTTGAGAATCGTTTCGTTCTTGCATTTTAGACCAGTCGCGTCACAAAGCCTGGCAACGAAGCCGGTGATCCATTCCGGATGGTCGTACGCCCACGTGACATGCGCTTTGTTTTCGCAGAGCACTTCGACTTTGAGATCCGATGGAGGTGCTGAAAAGAGAAGATAGATTCGTTTCAACGACACGCTGCGGAAATATCAGGTTCCCGACGCGAGGAACAAACCTTACGTCGCATATACTGGAGGAAAGGTTTTCGGGGTTTTCTGGCAACACGCTGCTGGTTACGAGGTCGTTGATAGGTAGGCGCCCGCCTTCCGGCGGCGGAGTAACCCAAAAACAAACTGCTCGTGTACCGTGCATCGGATTGTTATTATTTTAGTTACTTACAATACTTCAAATACCAATGTTGGAGGGGTATTACATGAGGGGTAGGCGAGTATATAAATTAGCAGAAACAAAGTTCTACTTCGCCAAGCACTGTAATCATTTACAAAAACTGCAACAAAAAAAACAAGGATTAAAAAATTAAGGGGTTTAGGTGCCAAACCCCCGGTGTGATTATAAGAGGCGCCGTAGTGGGGGACTCAGTATAAATTTTCGCCACCTGGGGCTCTTTAACGTGCACATAAATCTAAGTACACGGGTGTTTTCTCATTTCGCCGTCATCGAAATGCAGCCGCCGTCGCCGGGATTTGATGACGCGAACTCGTGCTTAACAGCGCCACACCATAGCCACTAAGCGACCACGGTGGGTCAAATAATAAAAATCGGCAGATGCATGGGTTAAGAAAAAAAAAGAACAAGCCAAAAATTATCCAATATAAAAATCGACAAATACGGAATGTAATATGTTCAAAACGTGGCGATATCAAAAGAGTAAGTACGAAAGATGGTCAGTAAAACGGCACACAACTTGATAAACTCATCAAGACTTTCATAGAAACATGGCAAAGACACTTCTACACATACTGCAAACAGATGACGTTATCGATTCAGTGGCAGACTTAAAACGCACAGGATGAACACGAAGAATGGCTATGACTTGGAAGACGGTTTCAATTCATGTCTGATTTAGTTAAGAAAGAATGTATACAGGCAGTTGTCCATGCATGTGCTGAATAAACTGCTTTATGGACGCATGCTAGAGATGCCCAAGCTGTCGAAATTGACCAGCAGCTCTCCACTACGACCACCCTCATAAACTACACTCTTATCTCTGAATTCTAGAACGTTCCACAACTCAACACTTCCACCTCGATTCGAGAAAGATGATGATAACATTTATTGACATCCCCTTTGAAATAGTGACATAACATAGTGACCTAGCCTGCTTTATTTAATCAGTTTTACTACATTTATTGCCATTTAGCCTTTTTGCCTATTCCATATCGATCATAACTTTCCTATTGAAAACCTCTACATTGTATATTGTACCCTTACCTACGCTTGCAATGACCGCAATTCTATGAGTCTCTTCCCTGCTTTATTTCCACCCATACTGTAAACGTCTCTTGATTATCTCGACTGCTGAGCAGTTAATCTATCCAGATTTTTTGAGTGCCAACGCTTCTGGAAGGTGGACATTCTCTACGTGTCTAGCTGGGCGAATATCTTGGCATTTGATTACTACGTGTGGAGTCGTTTCGGGGCTTCTTTTGCAACGCACCCAGGCCTCCTGCTGTGGCGCATATTTGTTCTTATATGTTTTCGTCCCCAGGAAGCCAGCTGGGACCTCAAAAAGCAAGGCACTGCCCATTGCATTCTCGTGCAGATTTTCCTTTCTAACTATTTCTCCTCATTCTTGTCAATCTCCACGGTCACTTTTGTTTGCATCGTTTTCATTCAACTTGCCTTCTCTGTTTCCATCACTTTCTTTTTTATGACTCCTGGTTGCCTATTTACACTTTCATTTACCCTGTACTTGGTTGCCAATTTTCTTGACCTCTTCCTGCATTCTGTGTTCACGCTTTTAAGACATATCCTCATCAGCCTATATTTATGTCCACTGCAGGACGAAGGCCTCTCCCTGCGATCTCCAATTACCTTCAGTGATGATCCTTCAGTGATGAAGTTAGGAATTTGCAGGCGCAAGTTAGAATCAGCTAACGCAAGATATATTTGTCCACTTCACGGAGCATCGGAGCATTTGTAGACGGAGCATCGCTACCATCGAATTAAGTCCCTGCAGCATGGCCTTCGTTGCCACTGTGGTCTCTGCATTCACCTCGAATATGCCTCACCATTCCAGGCGTAAAGAAGAAGGCACAAATGCCGTCAGCAGCATTGAAGCAGGCAGCATTATTGCTACTACATGAGGTCCACAGTGACCGCTTACATGTTTACACAGATGGGTCGGTCATGCACTCCAGTTCAGCAGCTGCAGTATTTGTCCCAGCAAAATCTACAGTAATAAAATTCCGGACATCGCACTTGACATCGACGACGGCTGTCGAACTTACAGCTGTGTGTGCAGCAATGAAATATATCGGACAGGAACCGCCCCAGAAATTGTCTATCTTCTGCGATTCCAAGGCCGCGCTCCAGAGTTTGCTCTCAGCACTACGCTGAGAGCAAACGCTGTCAACTCTGAGAGCAAACACACGCGACAAGTCGTTCGCGTGTGCCGACGAACGACTTGTCGCGGACACACGCGAAATTTACCATCAGGCAGTTGACAAAGGACATGGCATCGTCTTTCAATGGCTTCCAAGTCACTGTGGTATGTTTGGAAACGAGCAAGCGGACGCAGCCGCTTGATCTTCACATAGCAGTGCCGATTGCGCCGCTATCCCTATGTCCAAAACAGACGCAGCACGAAAGTTCCGTGCGCTTGCTCGCGAGCTTACGTTAGCCCACTGGAATTCAATGGACTTTAAAAATCAGCGCCTCTGTTCCCTGGATCCTAATCTGAAGCTCCGCCTTCCACATGGCTTACCACGACGGGAGGTAAGTCTCATTTGTCGCCTAAGACTTGGAGTAGCTTTTACCAACGCGTACTCCTACATTATCGGAATGGCCACAAGTCCATATTGTGAAACTTGCGGGTGCAAAGAGACGATAGCACGCGTTCTGTGTGATTGTCGTCGTTTTAGTGCTCAAAGGAAAGTCCTCAGAACCACGCTCGACAAGATATACAGCCGTCCCCTTGCGGAAGCCAGAATTCTTGGTCCTTGGTCCCAGCCGACATCGGAACGAACTGCTTTAAAAGCGCTAGTACGCTTTTTAAAAGAAACAGGACTTCGTGAAGAATTATAAATTGTGCGGACTGATGTGTTTTTTTTTTTTTTTTTCTTCTTTTCAATCTTCTCTTGTTTTCTAATCTTTTCATCCCTTACCCCATCCCCCTGTGCAGAGTAGCCAACCGGACACTTAACCTGGTTTACCTCTCTGCCTTTCGCCTCTTATTTTCCTTCCTTCCGGTCCACTTCAGGCGGCCATTTATATTCATCACGATCCGTCACCTTTCCACAAAGCTAATTTTCGTCAGCGCTTTTCTGACTGCAAAGAAGCTCCAACCCATCTCGCCCTGCATTGCCTCATTTGTGGTATTATCGTGGGACCCCAGTACCAATCAGCTCGCCGACCTTTCGTTAACTTCCAACTCTGACAAGATTTCTGATTTAAAGCAGACAATTGCAGTTGCGAACGTTAGCGCTGGCACAAATACACTTTACCAACTTTTTCGCGCCAGCTCATATTTACTGTAGCCCCGAAGTGTTGCATGCTTCATTATTGCTGCATTCCGCATCAATTTTATTTTTAGATTATCTTGATGGAGTCTTGAGTAGGTGTTTGCTTCATTTATGTACACACCCACGTATTTATTTTGCTTGACTATGGGTGTTACTTCCTGTTGAATTGATACATCATTACTGACCTATTCGTTAAAGATAATAATTCCCGATTTCTGTGTGCTAAACTTAAGGATTAGATGCACCGCGACTAATTAACATGTATCAGCCGTCACCTTATGGTCGCCACCACTAACGACATATCTCCAAATGAACTTAGTCTTCCCAGAAACACTCTGTATAATGCCTTGCTAGCATGTCTTGGTTAGATTAGTACTACAATTTTAACTAATTTGTGACACACTTCTAATATTCTGCGTAGATTGTACTGTATGACTTTATTTGATTCTGTTACACCATGCTCAAGTTCCAGATGTCCTTCCTGCAAAAACCCCGCAAGGGTTGGAAAGTATGCAGAGATAAATAAAACCATGATCTACCTGCCAACCCGAAGCGCGCAAGAGTCACTCCGACGGCTATTGACGAGGCAATGTAGTCGGAAATCATTACCAATGAACACTTCCCCCGGTAAAAAGAAATCCTTTTGTGAACAAAAAGCCGGCGAAAGTCAGGATTGCATTTCTTTGTCAAATGCACAAATAAAACTTTCCATCGAATTGCACTTTATGTCGAACTCGGGGGTGCGTTTTTTGAAAGTTCGATATAAACGAACTTGGATGTAATTGCAATGTCAGAAGAAATGAGCAATTGTGCAATACTCACATCTCTTTAAGCGGTACTGAAAATTCACCTAAGCATGATCGCAAGTGGAGCAAAGAGGACAACAGAAACGCTTTTTATTTGGTTTTCTCATACTTTCAACTCTAACGTTTTAAACAACGGATTCTTACCCAACTTGCTTAGACTCATGTCATTCTAAGGGTACATTTGGCCGGATTCTTCCATGCATTGCTCGGATTGCAGTGATTCGGAGCCTGCTCTGGATCGAAACCAGAGAAGGCGTGTCCGAGCGGAACGTGGAGCTACTCGCAATCGGAGCTGGGAGGGGAATCACGTTAACGTGATTGCTCTTCTATTATTAATGAACATGACAAACCAACAGCGTATACCCTGCATTGCAACAGCTAACGCTGTAGCTGCCACGTGACCGAACCTTCACCTGATCTCAGCCGCGCTCCCGCTTTGAACGGGGAGAGCTCCTCCGCACTCTCCGAGTAGGGGTGAGGCGCTCTGAACAAACAAGCCGAATGTGTTCCGAGTGCTCGATTACTACCAACCGAATGTGATGCGCGTGGCAGGAGCGCTGTATATAGAGCGGTCTAAAACAACAAGCCTAAAGTACAGTCAGCCACAAAAGTTTATGGACCACGGGATCTCAGAAAACGTTCAATTCCCGAGCAGCCTGTAGCAGTAGCCAGTAAAACTGTATACGACAATGTTGTTAGCACATTCTAGTCGAGTCCCGAAATGCAAATACCAGGCTGATTTGTAAGGCTGTGGATGTATTCAGCTTTTTCTCAGGTTTGGCGGTCCATAATATCTTGCGGTTGACTGTACCATAAGTCTGATGGTGGAGCATCCCTCACCCAACTGCAGTGTCGAGGCACTCTTCTTCGCAGCAGGACCCTCGCACGTTCGGTTGTTCATAGTGATCGCTGTTTGAGCGTTCACGTCGTAAGCAGTGCTCGGTTCGAGGCCCTTGAGCGTCTGCGTTCGATTCTGTGCCGGAGCCGTGACGTTCACGCATCGTGCCGTCTCGGAGCAGGCGCTGAGCTTGATGTCGTGTTGCCACTCGCTCCGCCATTGCACCCTTAGCTCTGTAGGGCTAGTGGCCGTGACAGTGAGGTCTTCCACTTTGGCGACTGAAAAACGAAAATAAATGTAGCCGCCCACTCAGAGTGAATCCTAAATGCAAGAAGTGTAAACTGCAATGTCTCCAACGCAAAAATAAAGTCACCGTTAAAGCAGTCACAGCGTATACCACTGGATCAACAAGAAAGGACATCAGTGTGGTAACACTGTTTTGCTGAACTCTGCAGCGAAGATAAGCAGGGGCGAAAAACTGACTATTCTAGTAACAGAAAATGGGTCTATCCAAATGGAGCGGTGAATAAACTCAACTCGTACATACGTGCGGGCACACATACTTGGGGTGTATTAAACAGTGTTGCCCAAAATCTTTTTTTTTTATTCTTAGTGCACGAGAATTCTTAGTGTACGAGTCCAAAATGCACGAGAGACTCCTATCGAAATACCGTGATGCACCTGCTTTTCAATCCTACGTTCAATAGGAAATAGTGCCCGCATACTTGCCACCACCGCAGAGAGGAGGGGCGTATATTAAGATGTACATTTGCTGTCATTGTTATAGTCTTACTATAACAATTATCTGCACAAAATGATAGTTTGGAGCCTATATGTGGCAGCGCCTGCTCCTCTTATCGGGCATGAAATTAGTACTCATAATGTTCGTAAAAAACGATTATCGAGAAAAAAGAAATCATGACATCCTTTCCTAAAGTTTGCGTACACAAAATGTAAATGATCGCAAAATATAAACGTTCCTGGGCGGTTGCAAATGAAGGCTCTCGACGGTCACATTCCAAGCACAGCACTCTTGTCATGTTCTTACTTCATATTGCTTCGCGTCCCACTACACCGTAGTAAGAAGGAACAATAAGCAACAACAGCAATAAGCACCATTCAGCAGCAGTAAGTACACTGTCACGCGCCACCTGCATCAAAACTTTAACTTGCAAGGTGTGAGGACGAAGAAAGCTTACATGCTTAAAAAAAACAGACTTTTAAAAAGGGATTAGGAGACTTATTTGCCTGGCCAACCGTACAAAGGACGTCCTAATCAACACTACCTCCCGCTGGTATTTACTGGATAGCATATTTAGAATTAGACCGAAGTTATGGTTAATATTGCCCCGTAGCTGTTCGTCTTTACTGTCGTTTTCTATCTCTCGAAGTGTCTTTTCGCTCCCGAGTGGGGAGGACAGTTGGGGAATCTCAGGCGGGGCACCATCCGCTTTACCTAAGGGTTGTCGGCCGCCTTTGTACTAGCGACAGAAGCCCCGTCTTCTAATCTCCCAAACCGTTTGGTGAACGCTTCCCGACTATTTTGTGCACTTTCTCTTTCTAGACGCCGATAGCTCTTCGCTCTAGTTTCTGAAAAGCCCAATGGCTGTCTCTTTAGTTTTCTGTGTGTGGTTACTGTTCTATGGGTAATAATTCTTTAAGCAGACGGCTGTCACCTATTTTATACTCGTCGAAGCCCGCCCACGATTGGATATGTGTATTTGAATCTGCGTGGCCTGATTGGTTTCGATCAACGACCACTTCTGATTTGTGTTTTGTTTGCTCTCTGGCGGGGTGTTGGGACACTTTGCGAGGTGCCCACGGGAGTTCGCGCCGGCGACACTAAGAGAGGAAGTCGCTGCGAGGGCTGCTCAGATGTCATAGGTATCTAATGTGAAAGTGTCTAAGGGTGTAATTCGGGTAACTAAAGGCCAAATAAACAAAATCAGAAAAATGTCTACGGATCTCCTGTGTGCTCGCCTCATCTCTCCGGCGCGGAACAAGTAGCGACAGCATTGTACGCTACAATATTCTAGCTTAAAAACCTAGAACCTAGCACGGGTTTCATGGTAGGAGTGACAAGTCCTTCTCAGAAAGCCCTTTTTCTATAGATTTTGATGTTGAAGAAACTAGCGAGCATGACGGCGATTCTGATTCCGCGTAACTTACTGCGAAAATGTGATTACTTTATGCATGAGAGGCGCAACAGTTCATACGCAATGTGCAGAAATGCAGAAAGGATGTCAAAATAAAAATTGTATATTTAGAGCTATGCTTAACGACATGAAGTGGCAATCAATGTCATATATAGTAGAATTCATTCCCGAAATGAGCACTATTTTAGAATTTGTGAAAATGGGAAGGGAGCTCACTGTTATATATACGTGTATACAAGACAGGGTGTCGTTCTCCATTTAGAATTTTACTTCTCTCGTCGTAATGCGGAGGCCACGTTTATTGCGCACTCCCGGCGACGATTGCATCCTCGTCTCGTATATTGCTCTTTCTCACTATTTAATTGTCTTTCGGACGACGCCTGCCATATCAAAAAAATTACTTCATCGCTACTACCCGCTTCTCGCATCACCAATTTTAATCCAATAGCATTCTAGAGGAGAGTCACCATACTTCGTTTGTGTTGTCGACACGAAAATGTTGGTGGGCTGATCTCGGAAGCAATACGATCAAAAGATCTGGTAAGGATAGCGATGCAAGATATATCTCCTCCCAAGGGTTGCAACTAGAACCAGACACAAAGAATTACAAAACAATGCACTTGTTTAGTCAAGCGCTTTGAACGTAGAACAGTGGTCGTTGTGCTTTGCCACTTGTGGACTATATAACACTATAGTGCGTAATCGCCATTTTGGTACACATACGTAAATGGGTGATGCATCATAATTAAACAAAATCAGTACGTCATAAGGTTCCAGGAGAAGGCAGGCAGCATCACTACATAGTGTATGGTCTGAAGACTTTTGGTGTAAAAAAGAACTGTAATGAGGACGATAACAAGACTTTTCTTTTTGTGCATATATTCGTAACTACAAAACTTTGTCACAAAGAGCACTGACTTCTAATGCAGCCTATATTTGAGTTGTATTTGTGCGAAGCATTCATTGTGAACTTTAAGCACTTTGAATCTATCTATCTATCTATCTATCTATCTATCTATCTATCTATCTATCTATCTATCTATCTATCTGGCCTACTACGCCGTAGGACTAGCGGTGCCTACGAACTTGAGCCGCTGACTATATGCTGATGTTCGCGTTGTCGGCGTGGTCGCTGCATCGCGGTCCTTCGCGCTCCGTCATCCGACTTTCGCCTCTGATTCTCGCGCACTACCTGAACCGAGCCAGTTCGCGTACGCAAGAACATCCGGGCGTGCCGGCTGTGGGTGGTGGTGATGGCTGTTTGAAGATATTGTTTTATTGTGTTCAAGATTTGATGATTGAATTGGTTTTTTTTCACAGGTTATTTCTCCTAATTAATATTCACCATGTTCTGCGATGTGCTGTTTAATTTTTCTTATTAATTTTTTATCTACTCCTTCGTGTTCCGGACGTGGTTCTGCCTTATAAATGGAGAAATAAATAAACAAATATATATATATATATATATATATATATATATATATATATTAAGATGTTGCAAGCAGCGTCAGTAGATATCGTAATGCATGTCCATGTGTAGATAAGAAGTTTTTGCCAATATTATTAGCTCATCATCAAATGAAAACACGCTGCAATGGTTTCGCATTACAGTGTGGAGGTGTACCCGTGAATTTTTGTGAGGCTGTCTTCGGTACTCACGATCCGGGTAAGAGTTGAAGCTTGCTTGTGCAGGTTCACTGCGGTCCGTCGACAACGTTGTGAAAACAGAAAGCTTATAGCCACTGTTGTGTGCGGCCAACGGGGACCAAAACTGTCGGACATCCGAAGTTAGCGTTTCGTCGGAGCACACATGTTCCTCCGTGTTGCAGAGAGTTACGAGGAAGCCCGAAATATATTGTGGCGACTCATATTTCCACGTGGCATGAACCGTGTTGTTACAGAGCACGTCGATCTTCAAGTCAGTGGGTGGTTCTGAAAAAAAGAAAATAGTTCAAGTTTTACCACAATGTCACAGTATCAGTAACTTCATTCGCTTGTGACAGTGTTCAGTTTAACGAGGGAAGACAGCCGTCTGACACGAGAACGCTGCTGTTTGTTAGGCATGAGATATAGCTTCAGATAACGCGGTGACCAATTCGAAAAGGTTTTTGACAATTAGGAAGAAATCGCGATTGGCTGCTGCTTCTAAGATTTACCGAATCATGATTCTCGACAACAGGAAAAGCTCCTGATTTTTATGCATTGTCGCCTTATTCTGCCTGCTTAGTTAACTGAGCTCTTGGCTGGGTGCTCGGCTCTATGATGTCAAGATCCCCTTAGCATCATTCATGTTCATTTGTGTCCGCAGTACTTTCGGCCTGCAGTCTTATACAGGTATATATTTCCTTTATACAGGATGTCCCAGCTATCACGCAGCGCGATGTAAAAAAAGAGGAGCGGCGTTACGCGAAGCAAACCTAGTGCGTATTGTTTCCAGTACAGTGGAGTAGCCGCCAGTAATTCTTTCGTTGCTGAGAATTAATTAGCTAATTGTAATTAATTATCTAACTCGAGAAGTACTGTCCTAATTATCAAAGTGTTAATGAGAAAATAGTAGAGCAACATGAAAAACTGCCGATACAGCTTTTTGTTGCTCAGTACGTGCTACATAAATGTGTGTTTCCGAGTGTGAAAGAATCCCGCGAATACAGGCAGAATTGCCGCACGACTGGCCGCTGGAGGCACTTTGCCGGTATTCGCGGGCTTCTTTCACGCTCGGAAAAGTACTTTTGATGTAGCACGTACTGAGCAATAGAAATCTGTATTCGGAGTTTTTCATGCTGCTCTACAATTTTCTCATTCACACTTTGACAATTAGGACAGTACTTCTGGAGTTAGATAATTAATTACAATTAGCTAATTAAATCTCAGTAACGAAAAAACTACTGACGGCTACTCCACTGTACTGGAAACAATACGCACTAGGTTTGCTTAGCGTAACGCCGTTCCTCTTTTTTTACATCGTGCTGCGTTATAGCTGGGACACCCTGTATACACAGCTTACTCAAACGATGCAATAAATTTGTTTCTTTATTTTATTATAACATATTGCCAATCCCGTTTTGGATTAGTACAGAAAATTAAAGAATGAGATACAAATGCAGAATACAGAAAAATCGAACGACTCTACTAGTCTGTTTCAGAAGTGGAATTGCATAACTCATATATTCATGGTGAATTCTGCTTAAAAATCAACAAGATACAACAATGTGCATCATTTCACATGATGCCGAAAAGCTCCTTGAAATGCAGGTCAACACTTCCATCAAATTGGAAGCTGTGTACAAGGTGCAACCCTAAGAAGTTGTGGACACTAATTGGTATAGTTGTACATGGCAAGGAATCGTCATAGTGAGTAAGGTCTTTGAGTTCTCACTGTGACACGTGTGAGTGGTGTCTCGTATACGTGCTAAATGTATATTTCTAGTCATTTAATAGTGTTATTTGTTCAAGCAAGGAAATGCAGAGGTATTTCGTTAGTTTATACCGGAAATAAATGTCAACTACAATGAGGTCATACTGGTCATCTCGCGCAATATTTTGGCACATTTGTTCTCTCCTGGTGTTTCGTGTATACCACTCTATCTTTTCCTAGTTGGAACAAATTGGTCGTGAGCTAGATGTCTCACCACTGAGATCTAACTGCTGAGCGATAGTGTAAGGAAAAAAAGAAAAACAAAAAGCGAGCACAGCCGTGCAAATACCAGGAAACAGACTTGCGAATGTGTTCACATTATGGACACAGACAGGTGTATATATGTATATAAAACTTTGTCGTCTATTTTCTGCATCACCTACGTCGTCGGTTCCAGCGTGTTCAACTTTCAAGAAACACCCTATATATATATATATATATATATATATATATAATAGCTCTCCTTTTGCGTATGTCATCTACAGTACGAATATATCATGGCCCGCTAAACAGAGTTGTGCATTAACAAGCCCGCGATATTTCCTTGTAAACAAAACAATATACGTCAAACTAACTCGTAGATTGCTATGAACTCATTGTATAATGTAAGTGATACATGTCTTGACTATACCTAAACATGGCAGTCATGTGTTGCGCGGAAAGTCTAACGTTTTTTATTGCGCATGCAGTGATCTTTGCGCAGCATTTTCTTAGCGCAGCTGCATATGGGTCACTTCTCATGGTTAGGTTATTTTTTGTCTTATTTACATTATATATGCTAGTGTGCTTGGTATTTTTATGCGCTTGCGGTATGTGGGGGGCGTATTATTGAGATAGCAATTATATGAATAGTCAAGGCGCATGCGCTTGCGGTATGTGGGGGGCGTATTATTGAGATAGCAATTATATGAATAGTCAAGGCGCATTTTCGCCGTCACCGTCGCCGTGATGTTCAGTATAAAGTCCAAATGCAATAACACCCTGGCCAGACGCTGTATGCTGTAGGTGCGAGTGAAAGTCTGTAAGGATGAGCCGAATATAGTGGCTTGATCTTGCGCGCGCAAGGGGGGAAGGCGAGGAGCAAGCGCGCTGTCTTCCACCACCCGCCAGGCAACGGGGGGAGGGGAGGAGGGGCGTTATATTCCTGCGGTGGTTGTGTATTGGCGGCGAGGACTTACGGAGTCGCCATCTGTCGGGAGCGCCTCGCTTGCGCAGTATGAAGGAGAACACAGTGCGCTTCTCATAGGTTTGGCTGTCGGCGCCCAACAAAAACACCACGCGGGAGCCCTCCTGGACGTTCCTAAGTACTCTCGAAATGACAGACGGTTTTTACGGTCAAAATAATATTCTTGGGCAAACTGAAATCACAGAATGGTTTACAGACGTCATCTCTTTACCGAATACGTGCAGTGAACTCCCACTGCACGCGATCGCCGCGATGGAGTGCCCCGGACCGGTTTTCTTGCCTGAAAGATAGGCAGTCGCTGAGAGCAGACTATGTGAAATATGCACTTATAGCGGGCTGTCTGTATAACCAAATGGGGCATAACAAAATGAAGCTTCAGTGCAGCGATCACGCGGTTTCGCAGCGACCGACTGTGCTTCTGCATGCATGTCCGTGCACAATGTTTCACTATTGCTGCTCGTGCGTTTTTACACCATGCCGTGAGCTTTAGGCCGCAGAATATGAACATTTGACACTACACTACCAACTATTGTTGCGTGGATGCTATCAGAACTGCTAAAAAATAATTTCGTTATAACTAGGGACTTCGAAACTGACGGCGACATGTGATGTGCCGTCGCGATATTTGCTCTTTTCTTTTCTTCTAAATTCTTCGACGTTTCAATATCATCAATTCCCAAGTTGCATCGCGCTGCATGTTTATCGGTCTTCTCAGCGAGCAATTTCCCACAGCTTCTTTTTCTTAATCCAGTACATTTATTGGTTGGTGCCAGCACAAACATGAAGCTTACGCCGTACGCCTTTTCTTAATATGCTTCTTATCGTTCCATTTCCATCCCAGTGAATTTCCCAGTATCTTGCGTCAATGAGTTCACAGATGACAGCTTCATGACATTAGCGGGGCAGCGCGCGCGCGAGCGCCTCAGCACGCGCTTTCTGCTACTCACTGAACATCGCAGCCCGGACGCCGTAGCAGAAATCTTCCTCGTTGAAGTGCTTGCTGCACGCCCGAGTCGTAACCGATGGCTCTAAGTTTAGCGACCGAAGCTTCACGCAGCTTTTGGTCCTGCGGGTACGTCTGGCACGGCGGCACCGAGCATTAGCCTACCATGTTGGACTCCTTCAAAGGCAGCCGCTACCTGTTATAGTGATTTTAAGTGTTGTCAAGCAGACACCCGAAAGGGGATAACTTTCCCACTTATTCATAACTGCCGCAATGGTGGGACTTCACTTGCTTCGGCGGGTCCGAAGCCTCCGAAGCAGCCGACGTGGCCGCTGTGTCCAAGTTATCCCTCATACCACGTCACGCCGACGGCAGCGCTAGCTTTTCCAGTGGTGGAAATCGCCCCCAATAACACGACTGAACGCGGCCGCGTGGGCCCTATCTTGAAAGCGACCTGCGGTGAGTACAGAGTCTATGCGCCCGAGGACTGACAGCTGCGTGTCAGCTGTGTTCTCGCAACTCAGTTGGCGTTGAAACGAAATGCAGCACAAAGGTCAACTCGCTCGCTGCCGTTGCCACTCTTCCTCACGCTAGTGTTTTGACCGCGAGTTCCCGCGCCAATCGGGTGAGATGTGTTTGTTTGCCTGTGTGAGAGCGACATCATGCTTGTTAATTTAGTTCGTAAGCGAACGTTTACGAGCTCATATGGCTGATAAAACTACTATCCTTACTTCATATAGCTGCCTACTATTTTGTTATATGGAACAGCAAGAAACAATATACACTTTCCGTCGATTGTAATTATTGCTGGAATATCGTTTTACAAGAGGGGCAGACACTTAGCAAGTTTCAATAACTTTCACTGAGCCAGAGCATCCGATACATAAAAAAAAAATGGTTGCAAATTCGTAACATCACGCTGATGCTGCGGCACCGAGTCTCCGGCGCAAAATTAAAAAATGAAGCTTTGAACGTCATGTTCTCTCCTGACATTCAGCTTATATACTGCGAAATCAAGGAAAGTTGAGTTCTTAAAGGGCACTTTATCAACATAACGTAATCCCGCATTGTTCTGTGGGGTGTCCGTTAAATACAGAACTCGAAACAACAATCTAAACATTAAGGGGAAGCTGTCATCCACCCGAATGTGGCACGAAACTACAAAGGAAGCCCATGCGTCGTTCTCAGAACAAAAGCTTCCCGGTTGAGGAAAAATTCATCCTGGTCCGGATTTTCCCCTCAACTGCAAAGCTTTCGTTCTCGTCTAGGTTTCCTTTGTAGCTTCGTGCTAAGTTCGTGTGGATGACAAGTTTTCCTTTTATGTGACACCTCCCTTTAGCGAGATTCTGCGTAACCGACTTGCCAAAATTATAAACAGTTTCGACTTACCAATGTTGATCTTGTCACTAGAGCCTTGTCCCTGATCTGTTCCGTTCTTGTCTTTCCTTTTATTGCGCTGTAAATTTTTATAAAAATACGAGAGAATCTTATTGACACCGTCATCTATTATTATATATGCCCAGCTACTGCGACTATCAAGCAAGCAGCGTTAAGTGTGATCAGTATTTTCATTTGAGGTAACCTGATCGTTGACGTGCTTCATAGGAACAAGCGGGTTCAGCATGGCCATCACGGCCGGCAATTGCTCCGCCTGTGTGTCTCTTACAATGTTACTGCGGTATGTCACGACATGTCCATTAAATCCGTCTCTATGAAGTATCTGTAAAAATTTCGCCTACAATCAAGGCAATTACGACGCAATCCGGGACAAGGTAGACCTTTTTTACTCCACGTTTGACGCAAAAAGCAGTCGTCATGACGTCAACGATGCATGGTTGCTCCTGAGATCTAAAGTTCTAACTTTGATTGAGCAACACGTCCCATCTAAACTACTTAGCTCTATAAGAGACCAAAGGATAAGCCATGGATGACGCGTTCAATTCGCAGCATTAATTATAAAACACGCCATTTAATCGTTCGCTTTCGTATTGTCAAATCAGTTGCCATCCTAGATAACATTTCCGGACTTAGTGTGCTTTCAAGAGCAAAGTTAGCCAAGCCAAAAAAAACTTTTTTGAGGGTATGGAAGCTCCCATAAAAAGTAACAGCAAATCAATTTGGAAATTTATTCAGAATAATCGTAAACAACGTATAGACGTACCGTATCTTCTCACGGTGGATGGAAGTATTACGGATAACGAAGGCAAAGGTGTCGTGCTAAATAATTACTTCAAATCAGTGTTTCGGGAAGACTCGCCCGGAGATAGTGCCATTTTGCCAGATGTTAACCAAGTAACGCAGCCGATGGACGTAATTTCGCTCACTGAAGAAGGAATATTCCTTTTCCTGAGCGCCATAAAACCCAGCAAAGCAAACTGCCCAGATATGATACCGAACCGCGTTTTGAAGGATTGTGAACGCGCCGTGAGTCGCTTTCTCCATCGTCTGTTCGCACTTTCGCTGAAAATGGAAAAAGTTATAGACGAATGGAAAGTTGAAAACGTTGTACCGGTTCATAAAGAAATATCTGAAAATAATGTTGAACAATACCGCCCAATTTCTCCGTTATGCGAAGCATAAAAAGTATTGCAGCGTGTTTTGTATAGCAACATATATAGCTAAACATCTCAGTGAGCAGAGGTATTTTTTCCAGAACCAGCATGGATTTCGCCAGGGCTTCTCCTGTGACACACTACTGGTTGATTTCCATTTCGACGTGTGTCTGCAATTGATAAAGGATTGGTGGTGGATTGCGTATTCTTAGACTTCAGAAAAGCGTTAGACAAAGTCAGTCATCGTTGCTTATCATACAAGCTAGCCCACCTTGGTCTTCCTGAAAATCTGTTTAAATGGCTGGAAAGCTACCTTTCTTCTCGTAATCAGCTTACCATTGTCAACGGTTCGAAATCGTCGTCAGTTCCTGTCACGTCTGGCGTACCACAGGGATCGCTGTTAGGCGCTTTTATGTTCTTAATCTTTATCAATGACATATCAAAACGAGTTACTTCGAAAATACGGCTATAGGCAGATGACTGCGTTGCTTATCGCCCAATTAACACTGCAGCTGACATCGAAATTCTTCAATATGATCTGCATAAAACTTCTGAATGGTGTAGTACCTGACGCGTGGCTCTAAACACAACTAAACATTCATTTCTCGAGGGAAAAGCTAGACTCACCAAACTTCTGTGTAACCAAGAATGTCAGCTTACCACATGTAAAGGAGGCAAAGTGCCTTCGGGTATACTGTACGGATACCCTCGCATGGAATGAACACATAAGAAAAACCGCAAATAAAGCCAACAGAACCCTTGCCTTTTTGGCTCGCGCTTTCGACGCGTGCCCTGAGGGCGTGAAAAAGGTGCTGTACACATCATACGTTCCGCCTATTCTCGAGTACGCGAGTGTACTGGGATTCTTATCAACAGCACATAATATATAGTTGCTGGAGCGTGCAGAAAATCGAGCAGCCGGGTACATTGTCGGTGACTATCGCCGCACAAGTAGCGTCACCGTTATGAAGACTAGATTGCAACTGCAGACATTGAGCGATCGTAGGCGTTATCTTAGGCTGAAGTTCATCCATAACATTTTTCATAGGCACCCTGGCATAGATAAAACGAGCTACATGATCGCACCACATTACATTTGGAATCGCCGCGACCATGCCTTTGGAAATTCGGGAGACAACTTAAAGAATTAATTTACTTAAGTATTCATTATTTCAGCGAACGGCACCTGAGTGGAACAAGCTTCGTGAAACCGTTGTGGGCATCGCATCGAATTCTCAGTTTATGTGTGTGTTCAAGCTCTATAGCGCTGCTTTTACTTTTGTTTTCTGTACTGTACTTCTGTACTTATTTTGTTTTATACGGGTATGATACCTAGATACTAGCAATCTATTGCTTTTGTTTACCTGCTTATAAAGCCTTGTTTCGCTTGTGTGACACTGTGTTTTGTGATTACATCTACAAATGTGTACATATGCGTATATCCCCCCCCCCTCACTATATTGCGCTTGGAGCGAATCCGGGTTTATGTAATAAATAAATAAATAAATAAATAAATAAATAAATAAATAAATAAATAAATAAATAAATAATCCGGCAGATCCCACGCCCTGTGGGAATCGATGTTATGCGAAACAGCCTTGCGCGAGCCTACCAAGTTCACGAAACCGCCATGAGAGAATCAAGACGTCGGCGGCTGTTTCATGACCTACATGACATGCATGTCATGAGTCCTCAGGAGTCCCTTAAGCTATGCCTAAGAGACCTTAAGATGAAAGCCTTAGTCATGCTCATGAATATGACTTCGATCGTCAACCTTTTGCCTTTTCCTCCACTTAGTACCGCATCCGAACCCATTCCACTGGTCTTTGAGTGTTAATCTTTCTTCGCTGAGTCATTCTCATTTTTGATGAGTCATGGTCATGACTATGAATTCTACCACAATCTTTTAATGTTTCCTTCACTTTGTGCTCAAGTCAGAACACATTTCAGTGATTTTGAGTACTAATATTTTCCGCTGAGTCATTGTCATTTTTGCTCAGTCGTGGCCATGACTATGACTTCTACCATCATCCCTTAGTGTTTAATGTTTCCTTCACTTAGTACCCACGTCAGAACCAATTTCCGTGGCTTTTGAGTGTTAATACTTCTTTGTTGAGTCATTGTCGTTTTAGCTGAGTCATGTAACTATGCTGCTATCGCCATCCCTTAGTGTTTCCTTCACTTAGTACCCACGTCCGAACCTTTTTCAGTGGTTTTTGAGTGTTATTCTTCTTTCGCTGAGTGATTGTCATTTTTGCTCAGTCATGGTCATGACTATGACTTCTACCACCAACCTTTATTGTTTCCTTCACTTAGTAACGACGTCAGAACCGGTTACATTGGCTTTTGAGCGTTAATCTTTTTTCGCTGAGTCATTGTCATTTTTTTAGTCATGCTCATGACTCTGATTTCTACCATTATCATTTAGTGTTTCCTTCACTTAGTGCCCACGTCCGAACCCATTTCAGTGTTTTTTTTTTAGTGTTAACCTTTTTTTCCCTCAGTCATTGTCATTTTTGCTGAGTCATGCTCATGACTATGACTTCTACCAGCATCCTTTCGTGTTTCCTTCGCTTGGTACCCACGTCCGAACCCATTTCAGTAGTTTTTGAGTGTTTAGCTTTTTCGCTGCGTCATTGTCATGACCTACATGACACGCGTGTCATGACATTTACATCATGACCCATCACTTATGTTGGTCATACACTCCTGTCATACTATGCCAATTTTGGTAGCTACCAAGTTAACAAAACGATCAAGAGAGCACCAAAGTGTAGGCAGCTGTTTCATGACCTACATGGCACGCATGACATGACATTCATGTCATGATATAATATTTATGTTCCTCATATACTCTTGTCATAGTTTGCCCATTTTAGTACATACCAAGTTAGCGAAACGTGCATGAGTGCACAAAGACGTAGGCGGCTAGATAGATAGATAGATAGATAGATAGATAGATAGATAGATAGATAGATAGATAGATAGATAGATAGATAGATAGATAGATAGATAGATAGATAGATAGATAGATAGATAGATAGATAGATAGATAGATAGATAGATAGATAGATAGATACTGTCAAAGTAGCAAGTGTTCGCAAAGAAATGCTTCGCATTTAATAAATAAATAAATTGTTTGAGCCAGAACTTTCTGGCTCGGGCACACTGTTACTATGGGGAACGACCTGATTGTATTACTTGCGGTCGCGCGTCGTACTGACGAACGATTAGTCCTCCCTCATAGTAATGCCAACTACATCGCATTAAATTCTTGCTGGTTTGCATGAAACTGTAGGGCTCATTCTGCCACTGTCTTTTCTCAACGAGGAACGATATATACATACTCTGCGATGCTTGTCTCGGCCGCTTAGACGACAGATCACTCTCAAAGGAAAATATTTTCGGACCTTCGAAGTGAACCAATCAATCTAATTCATTGATTGCCATCACTCCCGAAGTTGTCATCAATGATGACAACATTTTGCCTATATATTTAACGGGGCCGAATTCACAAAGCATTTCCTTGGTAAGTGCTCTTTGCAGTTGCCCGGCCACGTTCACTAAAGATAGGTTCAGAATTTCGATCGGTTGGAACTTGCTCTGACAAACAATTCTAGCGTAAGCGCGTTTTGCCATTACTGGCCGATATACTTAGATCGAATGCTAAAACCAACGTAAGCTCACCGTTTCGTAGACATTACAATACGTGATAGAGGCTTCAGGAGCCGACACGTCTTGATGCTATAATAGCCGTGGCGTTTGATCAACGTAGTGGTTCCATTTTTTTTTTTTTTTTTTACTTAAAGTCAGGAAAGTGTGACAAAGTGTGACGTGAGGTAATCTGAGGGCAAATTCACAGAGGTTGTTGTTCGTGAGCACTGTTTCCCATTGGTCGACCACCTTTTGCTAAGGATATGTCGATCATCCCGATTGGCTAGAATCCACTCTTGCGATCACTTCTAGCGTAAGTACGTTTTTTACGTGTTTACAGAAAAGTTATCGCGCTATAACTATTCGTAACACAAGATGCCGGGCAATCCTGACGTCGGACACATGATTAGTGAAGGCCGCCGGCCGACAGAAAGGAACCCTTACGCGAACAAAATGCTCTGTCAATTCTGCCTCTCAAGTGTTGCTTGCGACTATCGCGTGAACACCCTGCATACGATAACTTTAGTCTTCACGTGCCGTAACGTGACTAATCTGCCCAGCATTACACGTCGCTTGAGCGTACCAGCTTGGCAACATGCTCCCTTTCGAGTAACACCCCAACGCGACTCAACTGGATAGTTGGGATGTTGACGCCGTTCCACCAAGCGCCTTATCAGGGTTCTCTGATGTGAGGCATCGCGCTCAGATTGTGACAGTTGCTCGGGCGTCGGCCCTTGCATTGTCCCACGCACTGGGCCTTCTTGAATAAACTATTTGCAAATGATAAAAGGGCGCATGTCGCCTCCTCAAACAGCGCAGCTAGAGCCGTTATCAGTGTCTATTTCTATCGCGAAACTATCACAGATAGAACCGGCCACACTGCGTAGACTGGTGCAGCTTAAAACAACACACTCTTCCAAAGAAAGAAATGACGCCTGTAGGAGGTACACTAAACAGGAATATTAAAAGAGTACTCACACTGTAATTTGTTCATTTAGTTTTGTCTTTGTGAATAATATAGGACTTGCATAATGTTCATGGAAGAGTGATCATACATAGTACTGTCGCGGTGCCTGTAACATTTCCGAGATGCTTAGATACAACGACTGATCATCACAAAACGGTTAAAGAACAAGCGCGTACAAATAAATGCTGACGTAACACTTGAGCAAAATATGGAAGAAAAAGATGTAGAATCATGCTTCTATGGAAGTGCGTCCCTGATTGTCAGTGCGTCATACATTTTTGAAGTTCTTCAAACTTCCACAACTTTCTCGCACGTGAGCGGATGTCACAACATAAGTGTGAAGATTAACATTGGTGTTTAATTGTAATTTGTATTCAAGCTACCAATTAGAATTTTTTTTCACTCCCATCGTATCTTCCAACCTTTTCAACTGAGTGTTCCTTCACTTTGCACCCTAGCCCACTACAGCGGCTCAGTTGGTATGACGCCCCACTGCTGTTTATACCAGGTCGCGGGTTTGAGTCCCTGCGCCCGTGACGACCGCAGTTCGATGGGCTTGAAATGCAAGAACGCTGGCGTATTTCTCTTTAGTGGCACTTAGAAAGCGCTGGTAGTCAAAATTTATGCAGACGCTTTCACAACGGCGTCTCTCATAACGCCAATGTTCCTGCAAGACGTTGAACTTAAAGAATCAATCAATTCATTTGCGCCGATTCGATTATTCAAATAGACCAGCATTTACCTCATCTGAGCATTGCCTCACCGGCGCACCTTCACCCATCCCTCTTAACCTCAACAAGAATACCGCTCACACGTTTTCTTTGTTTTAAGTCAACCGAGATACTCCTTATTCACAAACTACATTTTAAAAAATTCAATTATGGGGGTGCGACAAACTATAGAATAGTTGCAAAACAAGGCAGCGTGGCTTATTACAGCTAACTATGTGCCCCTTTCAGGCATCTCTAAAATCAAAAATGGCCTTGGGCCAATGTCATTACGGAGAAGAATGAAGATATCTCGTACCTGGCGAACTAGTTTCCTTCTAAGTAAACTTCTTTCTCTTACGCTGAACAACCACTTTTGAAAATTTTCGTTAGCTTCGCCGCTGACACATGGTACGGCGCGGTCTTCTTTATGTGTTTTCAGTAAGTAACGCAGCAAACCGCTTGGTGCTGCGTCTTTACACTGAAGCTGAAGAAACGTTGAAAAATGGTGTGCCTAGTTAACTTGCATCACTATTTTACGTGTAAAATCATTTTTGCTAGCACGAAAATTATTATAGGCACCATTGTGTATCGTACGAGTAAAGTTTTGTCTTGTTGAAGAGTTGTTCACAAGGTTAACCCTTAATGCCCTTATAAGGAGCGTGCATATCTCCCCTAACATAAGGAACCTTCACCGAAAAGGACATTCCCATTGTGCGTCACCACGCGTGAACGCCGTATTGCTAGATGTCCCCATGTGTAAAGGCCTTTGGAGTGCCCATGTGTAAGTGGTATGACGTTCTTTCATTAGCTGCTTGACACCCCACCCCACTGTGCAACATTCTGATGAAGCCTGCCAAATGGACATTTCTACGAACTGATCATAACTGCAAGGTCAAGCCGCCATTTGCATGTACCAACATATTGCTGTTTTCATTCCGTCACTCAGTCATTTTCGAATGGAATCATCTTCCTACACACATAGCCCAATAAACCGACCATGATACGTTTGAAAATGGCCTTCATGAAATCTTCAAAAATTGATCCCACTTGAATCGAATAGCCATTCTTTCTAATTACACTTTTTATTGAGTACGGAGAACAGGTCTGAACATTTTTTCCCGTGTGTAAGGATACGAGTATACCCTTGTGTACGAAAGAAATCAAATGCACTTTGACTTTTTTAATAAAAATTGCTTTTGCATGCGTCACTAATTCACCGGATTTATTATAACTTTTTTCTTTTGCACAATTAGTATTTATTTTTGTCTCCTCCCCTATGCAATGCCCTTAAGGGGCCTCGAAGTAAATACCTAAAAAAGAAGGAAAAAACTGAGCACAGAACGCTGTCCCGCCTCTAACTATGCACATATCATTTTTGTTTCTTGCTCCATCACTCCTTCCACTTAGCTTACTTTGAAGCTTTCTTTGTGGTGTGGAATGTTGCTGCCAAATTATTTAGTCCCAGTAGATTTTATTGAATTTATACGTATATGTTCAGCGCCAAATATGTTCAGTGGTTAAGTGGCCGTTTATAGCATAAGAGAGCCCGTCAAATGCACTGAAGCTTCTTTTCTATTCTTATCGTGATTCTACTCTTCAACATTTGGCCCACCCATAAATAGAACATGAGGCTAGAAGAGGCTGACAACCAATCACGATATCTTGCACCCGTCGCTAGGCTACTGAACGTTCCTTTCGTAAAGGTCCCGGCGGCGATTATGTTGCTATGGGCAATGTTAGCCTAGCACACTTGCTAAGCAATCGCTATTTAGGTTTCAGCGTATCAATCCTCAAAACTACATATAAACGTTGCCGCTCCTGGTAGTAATTCACTATATAACAAAATGAAAAAGAAGAAAGAGCGACATAATTGAATACGCGCCTTCGGGCGCACAATATTTGCACTGATTTTGGTGTCAGTAGCATACAGCAACTGATTTGTGTATATTTACGAGGTGTGGCCCTGCTAAGCATGAGGTAGCCGGATCAAATAACACGCCCGTGTCCCTTGCATCCGGGGCACGTTAAAGATCCCCTGGCTGTCAAAAATTTAATCCGGAGTCCCCCACTACGGCGTGCCTCATAATCAAATCGCGCTTCTGACACGCAAAAACACCAGAATTCGTTGATTCCAAATTCACCAAGCCTCTCACACGTTTCTTCTGTTCGCCATTGGCTGTCCAGCTTCGTTAATATTACGTACAGCATCAGGATCGGCTGGCATCCTCTCTTTCGAACAAATGTAGCTTAAGAACATTTTTTTTTCTTTTTTTTTTGCGAATACGAGTCATGAAACCCACCTTTGCACTGACGCCGCCGCATTCATTTCCAAGGAAAAGCACGACGAGCAATACTGCTGCCAAACGTAGCCGCACGTCACCCGACGCCATTGCGCTTCCTAGTCGGGAGTCGGTGTGCGCCGTCGAGTGTGCCAGCAGTCGCCGATGAACGCCCACTTGCAGAATGCTTATCGCGTGACGGCTCTCTCTCTCTCTCTCTCTCTGTGCTCCTCCCAACGCAGACGATAGAAGCCTCGTGGTAAGAAAGCGGGGAAATCGGCGCTTCGAAAATACCGGCTCGCCGTCGTATTGCACACGTATTGCCGGAAAGCTCGCAAGAGGCGCAGCGAATTGCCCGTAGCACACTAATGCGGTGGAAGTGCATTGTATAGTTATACAGGGTGTCCCAACTATCGTGCACCAAGACTTAAAAATGTGCAAATGCCACGTAGCAGGACGGAACCAAGCTAATGTTGTTTGCCGTCGCTTGGAGACACTCAGAGTATGTTTTGCATTCCGCCTAATTACGTGATTAATCTTAATTAAATAAGCGACCTCCCAAATATTATGATTAGATGAAAAGTGCCAATGAGACAATTGTGGAGCAACATGAAAAACTACCGATGTAGCTTTCTGTTGTCCAATACGTGCTACATAAATGTGTTTTTCCGAGCGTGAAAGAAGTCCACGAATACACGCAAAATTGCCGAGCGACTGGGCGCTCGAGGCACCTTGCGTGTATTTGCGGGGTTCTTTCATGCTCGGAAAAGACACTTTTATGTAGTACGTATTGAGCAACAGAAAGCTGTATCGGCAGTTTTTCATGTTGCTCTACAATTTTCTCATTGAAACTTTTCACCTAACTATATTATTTCAAAAGTTGAATAAATATTTAAAACTAATCATGTAATTAGGCGCAATGCAAGAAGTAATCTGAGCATCTCGAAGCGACGGCAAACCACATTTACCTCGGTTCTCTCCAGCTACGTGGCATTTGCATTTTTTTAAACGTTGGTGCATGACAGTTGAGACACCCTGTATACTCGTACTTTCAGCTTATGGCCTATTGTCTTACTGTCTCTCATTTTCGAGTTCGTTTCGGGTCGATTGGTGATTATTCTCGCCTAATAAGAAACGCTGTTCGCTAGAGCTCACTCGAAGTAATTTCTCTTTGTTATGATAGAGAATGAGCTTGCGCTCCGCGTCGATGAGCCGGGTCTGTCTCGATATGCTGCAGTGCCCCGCAGATGGAACGCTCACGCGCATGCGCAAGGAACCCATGCCCGCGTAAACTGACTATGCGTAACCTGATCGCGCGTCCTCTTTCCGTTTCGCAGGCAGGCTGATCGCGCAATGCCCGTGGAAGTCAGGCAAGCGTTTATAGAAAGAAGTGAAGCCAACAGCTCTTTCCAGTTTGTGAGCTCGTGAACTGTGAGCGAAGCGGACCATAGTAGACGCTGAGCCAGCTGAGCTAAGACATGTTATCATGTTTACCTTATAGAAAGCGATATTATAGAAAGCCGGTTATTGAATTTGTATTATCTTCATGAAATAAAGATTATTATAATTATTATTATTATTATTATTATTATTATTATTATTATTATTATTATTATTATTATTATTATTATTATTATTATTATTATTATTATTATCTATTGATTTAATTACTTGGTACTGACAGCGCCGAAAAAATATTAAAATTTCGGATTTACGAACATTGTAAAACGCACGTGGGATATTTATTCGCCTAAACACATAACGTATGAGGCCGAAAAACAATTCAAGAATGCTATGAATGGGTCTAGTTGGTGGATCTTCATACTTGCTTATGCGCTAGCACGTTATTAAATGCACCGACACGAAACACAAATAGACGGTTGATGCGCAAACTTATACAACTGATTCATTCTGGCCACGTTACATGCATATAAGGGTTTACAATCAGATTACCACGAACAAATTGTGGCAGTTTTGTTTGTTGTAATGCGATTGTAAATCCTTATATAAATGTGACCCGGTAAGAATGAATCATTTGTATGTTTGCGCATCAACCGTGTGTTAGCGTTTCGCGTCTGTGCTTATAAGAACGTGCTAGCGCATAAGCAAGTATGAAGAAAAGTAATAGCAAGAAATATGGCAGTTTCTACACATATGAAGCTCTACACAAGCAATGCAGAAAGAAGAAATAAAGGAATTTTTATTCTCCTCCAGAGGGCTTTCAAATGCCATTTCACACAACAGTGACATCAGCAAGCAATATGTCCCACTTTTGAATAGTTTTTTTGCACAAAATGACCTTTTATTCAATCCTGTCTTGTAGATAATCTCTCGTGCTTGCCAATCATGGTCTATGCGTTATGACCGGTAATGAGGCTGTAGTATATCGCTTTGTTTACCAAGCGTACCATGGTAGATATAAAGAGAAATCTTCAGGCTCAACCTTCTCCGTCGCTTTTCTAACGTCTCTTGTTTTTGTTTTAAGCTTTCCTTAGCGTTCGTAACGCTGAAATTGACACCGTATCTACACACCAAGCCGAGCTTCGTTTATGTTATTTATTTATTTATTTATTTATTTATTTATTTATTTATTTATTTATTTATTTATTTATTTATTTATTTATTTATTTATACTGCGGACCAGTTATTTGTCTATACCTAACTTATCTGCAAGCAAATAACAATAGTGTATGGAGCACGTGTCCCACAGAAAGAGAACACTAAAGAGAAGAAAAGAACGCACTCTTAAGCATCAATCGATACATCATATTGTCTCACCGGCCGTGACACATACGGACTTATCTCATTTATCGACAAATACTTCTGCATATTCAAAATTAACAATTTTACCTGCCTCGCTATTGCATTTCTCCGCCACACATCTTGGAAAATATGAGTACTTGTATCACTACGACCAAAAAAATGGTCATGCAGATTTATCAGTACAAATTTCAGTTGAATTACAAGCAGGTTCATCGATGAATATATCGTTTTCAATGCGAAAGCTTTAAATGGCTCATGAGGCGGAAAATCCGGCGTGGGCGCAACCCTGATGGTTTAAGAAATGGGCCCAAGTTAGTCAATCGTGGCAGTTGATGACATCAGTTAAGGCAAAGTTACCTACTGCAAAGTTAATTAGGGCAAGGTTAATTAAGATTGCGGTCATTACGGAGATCGAGCCCCCGACCATTGGTGGAAGTCGAACCGACAACCGTTGGTGGGATTCCAATCCACGACGTTTGGTATTATTTGGGCAAAGTTAATTAGGGCGCAGTTAATTAATATTGAATTAATAAGTCACTCGAGCACGTGACCTTTGATGGGTCTCACCCTCTACCTTTGGCGAGAGTCGAATCTACGACCTTTGGTGTTAATTGAGGCGAAGTTAATTCAGGCACATTTCATTAAGGTTGAGGTTTTTGAGGCACTCGAACCCATGACCTTTGTTGGGAGCCGAACCCTCTACGTTTCGTGGGAGCAGAACCCGCGACTTTGCGTTCTGCGCACTTCGTGACGAACACTGTTTGTTACTATGCATCAAAACCTTTCGGTCTTGTATTTACTCAACGACTGAAAGAGCACAGGCGTCGCGCCTGGGTTGCAATGCTTTCGCATTCATCCAACCAGGGATAGCTAAGCGCCCCTTGAATATTCTTTTATTGCGATAGCAATTACATGGATGCTCCAGGCCCATTTCTGCCGTCGCCGTGAGGTTCTGTATAGAGTCCAAAGGCAATAAAATCGTCGCCTCGCGCCGTATTCTGTATGTGCGAGTGAAAGCGTGCGAGGGTGAGCCGGCGATCGCGGCTCAATCTCACGCACGAAAGGGAGGGAAGCGGGAAGGAAGCGCGCCGTCTTCCAGTCGCGCGCAACGCTCCGTAGGGAGGGTCCTGACAATACTTTATGTGCAAGCTCGGAATAGTTCTCGTCATACCAACGAAATCGATTATCTTTCACATAAAGAAGCAAGACAGTGTAAAGGCTTCAGGGGTACTAGATTCTATTCTTACCATCCTTACTGTGCAAGAAACGGCTCACGTGCTGATTTTGAATTTATTTGCCTGAAAATTTAGGTGGATACCGCAGCAAGCGCCTTGTCTCACACATTACACGGCTCATTGATTCAAGCGTGCCGTCGTGAAGCTCTCGTTGTGTGAGTGCGTGATTTGCTCATTTTATATATTTTTTTCTGTATGTTCGTTAGACAATGAAATGCTGCGTAAAAACCACCGACGTCTCTCGTACCCCTTCCTACAATTTGATGGTTCTGCTGTTCCAGCTTTATATGCCTATTAAGCATGAAATGTTTTAGCTCCGGTTGTCGGCGACCTTCAAAGTTACATTGAGCCAGAAGCAGGAGACGCTTTTCGGGTACTCAAACGAGATCATCCGGGCAACCAGTCAAAAGTTAAGAAAATGCGGTCTCTGGCCCAAAACCCTTTGCACAGGAACATACGCCAGTTACTGTCCTAAGAAGTTACAAAAAAAAGTGCTTCCGAGTGCTTCCTAATGTTTGTTCACAATGTCACCCAAGCTGTACCTTCTAGTAGGCTGAACATTTATTTGTCATTTCCAAAAGCGACGTTCAAAAGGCAGATACAGTTCACAATTCACATGCTTGTGACCTTTTAGCACTGAGACAGGGTTACCTGTGCTCTTTTCATCGTCAGCGGTCCGCGAGTTCCGCGGCGCGGGTTTTGTGGCGCCTCCTTCGAGAGATGGCGCCACGCTGCGTGACCGGGCCGGCAGTGTCCGGCAAGCCGAGGATGGTTGTGTGGCGTGCGTGGTGTGGTGAGGTGTGACCTTGCGAGCATACACTATACCCATTTTAAGATTGTGGCTACTATCATCTGCAACCAATTTGCTTCGCCGGTAGCCATTTCATGCTTACATCTACTCTGAATTACGGCAGAGCAAGAAACTCTTGTAATCTATTTAGCACTACAAAATTGATTAATTGACGGATTGATTGATTGAAAGCATAGCCAACATTTCCAATAGTATCAAATAGCTCAGAAAATCATAATTTCAATGCTGCGTTCAAGCAACGATATACATTGAACCTGCTAGCTCACATGATTACAATAATTGCATCTCTAGGATGGCGGGACCTATCTCATGTTGTTCTCTCACACTACTTCCGTAGTCTCATCGCGGCGATTGGTTCTTCCATGCACTGCTCGGGAATGTCCTGCGCCACACAGAACGATGTAGGGCAGGCCGGAAAGCGCCCAGCGGCAATGACTTAGGTTTCTTCAATGAGGCGCCCATTCCTGAAGAGAAGGAATGCAACGGTGGTGACGTTACTACGTGCCCCAATATTGTTCCGCACCAAAGACATTCTCAAAGATTACCTCCTCCTTTCGCACGATGATGGACTGACGAGCCTACGTCTTCAAGCGCATTTGTAATTACAACGGCCCCTTGTTAGACAGAGACGCCACAATTCGACCCATATGGTCAAGTGAGCTCTGGCAGCTATTTGACAGCTGATATAGGCGATATTCCTGCTATTTCTTGTAGATAATGTATTAAATTCTTTTGTTATGCTTAGCCAACTCATCTTTTGTTATGCATAGCCAAAAGTTGTCACAATGGATACTTAGCCTTCGACTTGCATAGTTTTACCAATGAAAAAAAAATCTAGGTCTTTAAGTGACCGAATTACCACGATATGATTATGAGGCACGCCGTGGTGCGGGGCTCCGGAATAATATTGAACGCCCCGGGGTTGCTTAACGTCCACGCAAGACATAGTACAAGGTCGTTTTTTAATTTCGGCACCTATCAAAACTCGGCCACGCGGACGCTGCGGTGGGATTTGATCGCGCGTCCTCGGGCTTAGCAACGCAGCTTCAAAACCACTACGCCACCATCATGAGTGTAGCATATAGACGCTCGCAAACATCCGCCGGCAAGAACGGCAAACGTTTCCGAAGCAGATAAAATGTTCGGTGTCCGTGCTCGTATTAAAATGCCGGTTGCTTCGCAAGCATCCGGCATGCAAATCATATCGCACCCACGCAAACTATTTTTTTTTTTGCTTGCTCCTGTAAACACGGTGCTTGCCAACTACATGAGTTTCGTCAAAAAACCGGTGGTTAAAGGGAGAGGAAATAACCTAAAAGGGGAAGGGGGCAAAGGTAAGGTGTAAATTGTGCACAATATTGAAAAAAAGACCCGTTTTTAAGAGACTAATATCAGGAAGGCTATGATTTACAAAAGCAAAAACAAATCTTACGGGAGATAAAATATGAATATGGTGGGAAACATCGTGAAGTATTCAATCAACATTTAGGCGATTCGCAAGGTTTTTTCTTGCACCAAGGAGACATTCACAAATGGCCACGCAGGCGCTTATGTCTCTAGTTCTAAGCAGAGGCTTCGAAAAAAAAAAATAAACATCCTGAAAATATACAGGAGCATGTAACTATTGAAATAAAATTTAATTTCCGGTTGGTACTTTTTCTGCATCTTCGTTTCATTTACGTGTTTATTATACGTATTGCTTTATTCCAACTGCCCGATGTTTGGACTGTAAAATTTTTTTATAGTCCTGAAAGTGCTCGTTGGTCCCAAGGGTAACCATCATTCCTAACTTGTGCTTATCATCCCGCCTATGAAATTTTATTTTACTGTGCAGGACACCAAGCTCAAACTACAACTTCAATGAGATAAAATTGAATACTGTCTTATAATTCTCACCACTTTGACACTCACCGTAATATTTGACATTACACTGTGACAACAATAGCTAACAAGATTTCATGCTCTTGATGAGTAGGTTGCCGCAGTTATCATCATATTTACTTGCCAGTAAAAGAGGCAAATATTGCAACAGACTCAACTCCACTTTACATTTATACTTATTGCGACGCAACCTTTGCTTGGTAGAAAATGGTAGTTATGAATAGTATACGTGTAATGCAGCGAAGGGTTACCGCGGCTGTGACGTGTGCATTCTATCTATCTAGCTATTATCTATCTATCTATTCTATCTATCGAGCTATCTATCTATCTATGTATTCATGCATGCATGCATGTATGGTGGTGTATTATGCATGCATGTATGGATGTATGGAGTATGTAAGCTGTATGTATGGTGAGTGTATGTATGTATGTAGGTAGTGTAGGTAGTGGATGTTGTAGTGTTAGTATGTAGGTATGTATGTATCGTAGTATGTATGCTTGTATTAGTATGCGGGATATGTATGTATGTATGTATGTATGTATGTATGTATGTATGTATGTATGTATGTATGTATGTATGTATGTATGTATGTATGTATGTATGTATGTATGTATGTATGTATGTATGTATGTATGTATGTATGTATGTATGTATGTATGTATGTATGTATGTATGTATGTATGTATGTATGTATGTATGTATGTATGCGTTATGTATGTATGTATGTATGTATGTATGTATGTATGTATGTATGTATGTATGTATGTATGTATGTATGTATGTATGTATGTATGCATGCAATATATGGGTGCATATCCAGTTTCCCAGGGTTTGTGCGTGTCTAGAGATCATCGGGTACCGACGGTGGAGCGAGTACAGTACAGTGTGTTTTTTTTGGGAGGTAGCTGCACCATGTTCTTAAAATTAGAAGGGCCATATCCGCTATGTTGATTTCTGGTTGGTAACGATGTGTTTAGCATTCGAGTGCACCAATTGGCGGCCTCGAGATACAGAGCAATTGCTGCACTTACGTGCGGAATTAGCGAAGTTACGGTAATTAGCTTTCTAATCATCAACAATAGGGAGCTACAGCAAACGAGTACTTTGGGGCCCGTCCTCGACACTACCTATCTCAACTAACAAATTTTGAATAGCGGAGTTCATGTGGGAGCTGCGCGAACAATTACTTCCCGTTGGCAGGCTCCTTGAAACCGAAACTCGCCGCAAAAAGAACGTCTGTGTCGTCGATGTCGCCGAGTAAGCAGCGAAGTAAATGAGAGATGGCAGCGCCGGCGCTTGCGTCACGCAAGCGGCTTCCTGTGGCGCGCGCAACGCGATCAGTGATATTCGGCCGCTTCTCAGCCAGCCGAGTGAGGTTGAGTCACTTGCGTATCACGAGATAGTGATAACGCGGCATAGAACGTGCGTTCATCACCACATGGTTGGATCGCGTATACTGTAGCACGGTAGAAAGCAAGCGCGTTGGCCCCAATATACGATGACTAATTCCATTTCTCAGGGACACGCATCCTGGCTATTGAAGCAGACGATGGCTTGTGCCCAGCAGACAACGGAAGCGAGAAGCGTTTTCGACGGAATGATCGTACGCTTTGAGGTAGCTGCTTTAATTTTACTGATGAAGATAACTGTTTTGCTCTATCGAAAGCCGTTAGGTTCCGAGCCTACATTAGTTTCTTAGGCGAAACGTCTAACTTGCGTCACATTACGAAAGCAATACGGGGCCATCAGCGCCATTTTGTACGCGTCGCGCCTACGTCACCCCTCGAAGAAAATGCCGGAATGTCCAGAACAGAGCCACAGGCTGTTAAAATGTTTGAGTATTTGGCCAACCCATGATCGTGGGTATATACCACGTTTCAGGATTATCATCATCAGCCTTCTAAGGTATCCCGACTGGCACGGAGATGCGTCCGAAGGATGCTCAGCGTTTCCTCGAAAACCTGGGACGTCGTGCCGATGAGGCTCGCCCCGAACGCACCGACAGCACAGAGTGGGAGGGCGACAGAGCTCGCTGCACCACGGGAACGATGACGGCCGTCGCCGTTTTGGCGCTGTTCAGCATCGGCGCCATCGTCATCGGCAAGGTGATGCTAGAGCACGCCGTCGGCAGGCGGCTCGCTGCAGCAGACAGCGAACAACCGGGCGTGGCTCTCCTGGCCGGCAACGTGACGTCACCCCTGTTCGCCGTTAACGTCAGCGGACTCAACTTCTCTGACTTCGCCCTCGTCGGCGTTTTCTAGTGAGGAAACTTCAGAAGCGGTGTTTTTTCAGGAACGAAAGACGTTGATGGACGCTATAGTGATCAGAAGGGTGGCCTAAAAAGTGATCGAAGACTCCTGTAGAGGATAGAGTTTGTTATTGGTTAATGAAGTACAACACTGTGTTTCGAGGGCAGTAGAAACGCATTAAATAGGGGCGGAATGAACGACGCATTTTAGGATTTGTGGCTCAGCGCTTTTGCCAGAAGTGTAAAGACTACTTCGCGCCTTCTCCACGTATCTTGTTCGGCTGTTTGGTGAGATTATCGTAGCGCTACTGATATTCCAGACCTTACGGAACTGATGGCACGCCTAAGAAACTCCCTTAAACAGTCTGTATTCTGCCTTGTGGCCACAGGTAATAGAGCTATATACACTATATATTTACAAAGAGCGTACTGTACCTTGTTTCCTAACTTCCGCGTAACCTAACTTCGTGGAGCCTGAGTCCCGGTGCCGACAACCGTTTTCCTCTCCGTCACTACGTCACAGTTACCTGCCGGCCATTGCCTGACACGAGAATCATGTCTTCACTGGGCTTATGCACCAGACTTGCTAGTCAGATGTCATATCTAAGTGAAAGCCATGGCCTAGAATTATCACGACCACCGTATAAAGTTACATCGACAGGAATAACGGCTGGTGGAGAGTTTTTTAATGTCCAGTTGCACACTACAATAACTTCACAATGCCCTTGTTTACAAACTTATGCAGACACGTGAGTTCCTCCATCAAAATTGTATTAAAACACTGCGCATACCACTGCTTTGTGTTTACTCAAATTTTGGAGCAATACTGTATTTTATGGTGCAAATAGTTAAATATAACACACTTCAAGCAAGTAATGTTTAATACTTTCTGGCAGTCGTCATGTCGGGCATCTGTAATGAGGCAAAGCATGGCCTTCAAAATACGTTTCCAATTATCGCTCGGGAATGCCTTCCCGAGACGCAGGCGTAGGGAAACTTGCTACACACTAAGTGCAGCACTGGATCTCTCTGGCTTGTCATCCCGGACGGTCCAGCACTGCCCGAGACGCTGCATACGCTACGCTCATTGGCTGAAAGCATCGCCTCCGACCGTCCGGGACTGTCAGGGACGGATAATCGAAGATGCTTACTGCGTAACTATACTACTATACTGGCTATACATTTACAATGAAAAAGGATTTTTTTAATGGCTTAGTCACTACCAAGGGGTATTTATTCCGGCTCAGTCCTTCCAGTTTTCTGGACATTTAATTTCGCAGATTTAGCTAGTTATCGCAGTCTATACATTATTTAACTAAATTTTAGTAATTATCAATGTAATCATTCAATTTAACGCCCATGTTGCCAAGACAGTCTTGCGTGGGAGGCTAAAAAAATATTCGTCTTAAGAAGAAGTTTCAGTTCGGAGGCTCTTATCTAAATACATGGGGAAGGAGAAATCGCTTTCCGTGCCAACCACTGCACCAAATTAGATGACGTTTGTTGCATTTGAAAGAAAAAAGGTAAATCTTGTGACTTCTTGCGAATTTTCGATTTAGGTCGTTAATGTTTTAATAAAAATTGGCAGAAATCGCAAATTTTAGGAAAATGAAACGATCATGATTATAACTAAGTAATTCAGCACTGAAAAAGTTATCACAATCTTGTAAGTTACGCTTAATAGTACATCTAAAGCGGACAAAGTTGATATATTATACATGCCTCTCACTTAAATCACTAATATCTGAGTAGAACTTTTGCAAAACCCTTGCACACAATGTAACAAATTTACATAAGGTATAAATTGGTATATCAAATTTGTCCGCTTTGGATGCTTTCATAGATGCAGTTGAACAGAACGGCGATATCTGTTCGTGGTGCAGAGCTACGAATTTGTAAACTTGGCGCTTCTAGTTTTTTTTAACGTGCTAATGTTTGAAACTTACTTTTAAAATTCCAGTCCTAAGTAAAAATTTCGCTTCAACAGTCACCAGAATTTACCATTCTCTCTCAAATGCACCCCATTTCATTAAGATGGACCTAGTGGTTATCTCCGAAAAGCGTTTATGCGTTTTACATGTAATTGAATAGGCGGCATTGGAGTTGAGCCCGAGCTAAAGCTTCCTCGTCAGAGCCAATGGTTTTTGAGATATTCCTTGTCAAGTTTCCACTTTTCGTCGCATCGACTCCGAAACTATGTGCCCGAAGAGCGCAGGGACAAAGCGTATAATTTTTTCTGTTCTTCATAGAGCATTGGACGCCTTATCTACGTGCTGTCGACTGTCCGCGAATCTTATCGCGCAAATTTCATGTGCCAGCGACAGAGCGCAACTCACTTCACGAGTGCGCAACGACCCATTTATTGCCTCAGCATTCTTGGCGATTGCACTCAGGGCTGAGGCATTGCGTGTCACTGCTTTGTGTTACGACAACGCCCAACATCACGTGGCCGTGCACCGCGTACGTTGGCTACTCTTGTGCACCAAGTTTCGGAATCGGAGCAGAGAAAGTTGAGAAATCGTTGAGAAATGCGATGAAACAAGAAATGTCTCTGGCAATCGGCAATTCGCAAGTTCTTTGGCATTTTCTGTCTTCTTCTTTTTTTTCTTTTCGTTTTCTGTAGGCATGGTTGCGAGAACGACAACTCGTAAAAGAGAAATAGAATGGAAGCTGACCTGGCGCGATTATTTTAAGATTGCTCAAATTGGTTTACTCACTCACGGTGACTCACCGTTCGAGAAAGCTATCGTAACACAAGTCTTAAAGTGTGTGATGTAAAAGTAAATAACCAATTTCAACTATTTAGGAATCTGGCTGCGTCGCCTATACTTTCCGCTTAGTAGCTTCATTTCTATGGCCTCCACGCGAGTGGCTGCAAGTCAGGTGTCGAGGTGACTTAGGCGTGACGCGACCGCATTTACATGCATGTTGCAAAGCGAGGTAGGTAGTCAACCCCCTCTCCCTCCTCCCCGCCCCCTTTCCAGCAGACAGCCCGACCGAGCACTCCTCGGCGCGTGGTTGGTCGAACCTGCTAACGTTAAGCTGAGTCCCAACCTCCGACATCCATTCGGCAAGTTTTCTTCCCGACGATCTCGCGTAATCTCGCGACAATCTCTGTTCACGTAAACGTATAGCTAATGTCCGCAGAAATTTAAGGAAAAGTAATGACGAAGAATCCTCCAATCAGTTGAGCCTCATACTTTTTTTATTTATGTTTCCGCTAAAAAGATAATAACAAGGTATAACAACAAGCCAGCCGGCTTCAACTCGTGATTTAACAAGCCAAGATACCCGCCGTGGTGGCGTAGTTGCTACGGCGTTGCGCTACTAAGCCTGAGGGCGCGGGATCGAATCCCTGACATGACGGCCCCATTTCCATGGGGGTGAAATACAAAAACGCCCGTGTACCGTGCATGGGGTGCTCATTAAAGAACACCAGGTGGTCAAAATTAATCTGGAGTCCCTCACTACGGCGTGCCTCATAATCACATCATCGTTGTGGCACGTAAAACCCCATAATTTATTTATTAACGAGCCAAGATAGCGATGCTTTTCTAAGATAATGTATCGCAAAAATAAGAGAAACATTGTGCAGGGTAACTACCCACACCACTCTTTGAAAGCTATGGGACCGCACCTTCAGGCCTTACGTCAAGGGTCAAGCCTTCTGTTATTTACGTATTATTGCCGTAGGCTGCGGTGGCATTTAGGCACCCGCAACGAGATCGGGGGCATTAACTTCAGCGCGCTATCTTTCATCTGGTAAGTATACAGAATACAGAAACGCATGAAGGAAGGAAATGAACTAGGAAGAAGCCAGCCTTGGCAAACTACCCATGAAGTCACGACCTTCGCTTTTGCCAGACCAACACGTTGCCTCTGAGATGCAGGCCACGGCTATGTCAGCTGTTATACCCCCCAGGTAAGTGGGAATTGCATCACGAGCGCCAGTTTCTTCCCTGGTGCTTGGTAGGCCATGCTTCTGAGAAAAAATCTCGCAGTTTCACCCCAAAGGCGAAGCATCAATTGCGATAGCAAATTAGTAGACGGCTATACGGAGTAAGGATAGTAGTTTTATTAGCTGTATAAACTTGGACACGTAGCAGCACCAGCAACGCGCAGAACTGTTGTCGATGCCGTCGGCGTTTTTCCCGTGTTCGCACCGAACGCGCACGGCGTTGGTTACTATTGCCGGTACCCCTGACGGCGGCTCGGAGGTTTTCGGCGAGATCAGAATGGGACACTCGTCGAGCAGCGTAGGAAGACTTCACCGCCTTCTTTCCTTGCAACGTTTTTATATAAATACGCATTTGGTGCCGCAGCTAAACGTCGCCCCCCTCCCTCCCTCCCGTCCCCCCACGGCCTTTCGCGCAACGGAAGAAGTCGCGTTTGCTCTGCGCCGTGCGTTGCTCCCCGTGAAAGCGCGCTTCCCTCGCGCGCTTTCACTCGCACATACAGCATACGGCACGCGGCGACGATTTCATCGCCATTGAACTTTATACGGAACCTCACGGCGACGGCGAGGCCGACGGCAGAAATCCGCTTGGAGTGAGTGAAAAAACTTTATTTGGTCCTCAATAGACGCGAGTAAACTCAACGTCACCTGGCTAGGCCCACTCGGGCACCATCAGGTCAAACCTGATGGCCCTCTCGCGGGCCCTCTGGACTGCCAGGATTTGAGAGGTCTGATCCTGGGCCTTAATAAGCTTCATCATTTCCTGTTGGGTGAAAGGGCGACCGGCCGAGGCGCAGCTCCACAGGACATGCTCGAAGTCCACATAACCACCACACAGGAGGCATGGGAACCGGTCTTGGGTACAGTTTGTGCAGTGCCGCAGGGCTCGGGTAAGTGTTTCTTTGTAGAAGTCTGAGAGTGACTGCCTGGGCCCTGCATAGCGAGGAGTTCGGTAGAGGCAGGAGTCTTCTTGATAGGTAATTGTGTTTGCATATCTCGTTGTACGAGCAGAGAGGCTCGGGTCGCCCTAGAGAGGACGCATTACCCGGCGCACGGTCAGTCAAACCTCATGCAGCCGAGTGTGCCTCCTCAATGGTTCCAAGGTGCGCAAGGAACTAGGTCAATGAGTGACGTTTGAGGTCTTTAGTAATATTGAATGACACGATGGGGAGCCACCATTCCTATCTGAATGGCTGTGATAGCGGTCGTGGAGTCTGAATAAATCTTGTAATGTACATCGTCGGTCAATGCAAGAGCAATGGTAACGCTGGAACTAGAAGTGCGGATGGTAGCGCAGCTGACGATTTTGGAATCACAGTCGATGACCACTGAGGAGAACGCTTCTTCTTCAGCTTACGAATCAGCGTCTAGGAAGCATGTTCGATCCTTGTCCAAGCCGGCACTGGCGAGCAGAGATTTGCCCCTGGCTCGTCTTCGTCCTTCGTTGTAGGTCGGATGCATATTGCGTGGCACCAAGTGTATGGAAATATTGGATCTCACGTCGTTTGGCAGCTTCACAGCGTCGGGACAAATGACCGTGGGGTTACGTCCCAGCATGCCAAGTATGGCTCTGCCCGCTCGGGTGCCGGAGAGGCTGACAAACTGAGAAAACTCTTGGGCTTCAACAATTTATTCGAACGTGTGTATTCCCAACTTGAGGAAGTCTTATGTGTGCGTTCGGACGGGAAGACCGAGGGCAAGCTTGAAGAACTTCTTGCTGGACGAGTTGGTGCATAGCTGTATCGGGAAGCGTTGCGCGTACAAACGGACAAACACAGGAAAAAAGACGTGAACGGACAGAGCGCAATCGTGAACTGATAGAGCCCTAATCAAGCTTGAAGCTTGATTAGGGCATTGATCTTGTTGTGCTCCGACACGAGCCAGTTGTGCATAGCCGCCCAATAAGCGAGGTGGCATAGCACGAATGCGTGGGTAATCCGGATAAGATTGTCCTCCTTGATTCCGCGGTACCTGTTGACTATTCTTCGGATCAGTCCGAGGGCGCTTTCGGTCTTTGAACAAATGCGTTTGACGGTGGCTCCATTGGCCCCGTTAGACTCGATAGACATTCCTAGGACCCTGATAGTGTCCATCTACGGAACTGGGGAGCCGTTACCAGTGAATAACGTAATGTGGCTCTTCGTTGCTGGCTTCTAGGACCGGTGAGAACCGCCTCTGGGATTCTCCTTGTAGATTAAGAGCTGGGATTTAGCGGGCGAGCATCTTAGTCCGGACAGGATGAGATACCACTCCGTCACATTGATGGCCTCTAACAAAGCACCCTCGACCTGACCCTTACATCCGCTGGGGCACCAGATGGTGATGTCGTCTGCGTAGATCGTGTGGTTAATGTTCGGGATCTTGTTCAAGGTCCTCGACAGGTTGATTATGAAGATTTTGAACAGCGTCCGGGGGATCACCGCCCCCTGAGGTGTTTTCTTTGGCCCAAGGTGACTTTCTTGGGTCAAAACGCATCACAGTCTAGTGGACCTCGAGGCAATGAAGCGCACGAAATTGTACGCCCACTTGCCGACGTGAAGCTCTGTCAGGCTCTTGACAATAAAGGCGTGCGAAATGCTGTGAAAAGCCTTTTCTAAATCCAAGCAGAGAATTGCCTTAGTGTCGGCGGAGGTGGAATAAATGATCTGATGCTTGATCAGCCTCATGGCGTCCTGAGTCGAGAGCGCCGACCCAAAGCCAATCATGTTGTGAGCATAGCATTTGTTAGACTCGAGGTGGTCAGTGAGGCGGTTAAGCATGATGTGCTCGGCCATCTTCCCGATACACGACGTCAGGGAGATGGGCCTTAGATTGTCGATGCTCGGCGCCTTACCTGGCTTGGGTATGAGTACTGTGTAAGCTGTTTTCCAGCTCTTGGGAATGAGAACGCTGGGCCAGATTTTATTCATCTTGTCTGTAAGAAACTCGATTGAGTCGTCGTCGAGATGCTTGAGCATTTTTTTGGTGACCCCGTCAGGCCCAGGGGCAGATCTGTCGTTGAGGGATGCGAAAACCCACTTGACCTCAGCCACGGTAAAATCCTCGCCCATCGATGGCGCGTCAAGCCCTTCGTGCTCGGGAAACTGTGGGGGCACCAGATCGTCCGTGGCCGCCAGGTACTTGTCTATGAGCTGCTCTGTGACCGCTTCATCTCGAGTCGAGTCGGCTGGCCAAATGGACAGCTTTCGCCAAAGCTCTCTTCTGATTGGACTTGGTGCTGCCATCGTGCAGTAGGTACCTGAGGAGTCTCCAGCTTTTACCGGTCTTGAGCTGGCCCTCCACCGAGTCACACAACTCGTTCCACTGCTGCTTGCATAGCACCTTGTCTATATAATTGCTATCGCAACGAAAATAATAAAAAAATGAAGCTTGCTATTATGGCAACGGTTTTGCTGATGTGCGAGGGGGAGACGGCCATGGCGCTTATCTGTAATGCGCTCGACGAGTGTGCGATTTTCTCGGCAGACGAAAGAGGAAACTAGCACGAGTTCCGCTTGCTACTACAGTCTGCATTATTCTAACGGCTGTCATTTTCAGACTCTTTTTTTAATGACACTTTCCACTCGCGTGTGTGGTTCATGTATTTAATAAACGCCAGCAGCACGTTTGTGTTTGCTGAAATTTAATCCTATTCCGTTATGATATGTGAGCCAGCATGCCATAGCACGTGGCTACTGCGTTTTGGCAGGAGAATAACACGCAGTGAAATGTACCTAATTTTGCAATTTTATTAGGAACGTTCGTACGGCAAGCGATACAATACACAAAAGAATATTGCATACCTGAGTATTTCGCGTCGACCGTAGAAACTGCACATTCTATAGGCGCATATACATAAAGCTTCTTACAATTTATTAATAGCAAAAGTCATTTTTTTTACTTCGCCTGAGACAATTTTACCAACGCAAATTGTTTGTCGCAGCAGTTATCTGTGATTACTCATGCAAAAGAATATCGTTAGGCAAGACCGGTTGAAAGACTGAAGGCAGCACATTTCGTACACCTAAACACAGACGAGATGGAGTTATCCGTGCTGGAGCTGTGGTCTGGAAAAAAATGGAAGTAGTATAACTTTTATGCTTACACACAGCGCAATTGCAGGAACAAATTTCAGCACTGCTTCCACAAAACACTGCAGTGCTTTCAATTCATGTACGTCAACTCTTACTATATTTTGTTGTGGGATTTATGCTAAAAATATGGCACAAAAATTTAACATTCCAAATTCTTATTTGAACTGCTACTATATTGAAATTACAGGTCTGGTAATGCTGCTTTCTCAGCAGCTGTCAGAAAACACTGATCAGTTTCTTGCAGCTAAGTTATATTGATCACTGAATTTCCTATTGACTTGTCAATAAGGCACTGACGGATTAGTTTGTTCAACTTTTTTGTATACTCCTTGTTTTCCTAGTTCTGCAGCATGCCTATTACTGGAAGACGATCTTCCAAAAGTTGTAAGCCACTGGTCAACGGTCTATGAGCATTTCCTACTATAGAAGAATTTGTTTTGCACAGGGGAGCAATACTTTGCGGGTACACCGGAGCGCGTGGCTCGCTCAGCGCCGACGTAATCACCTTCGTACGCGTTGCGCGCCAACGCGACTTGACTCGAAGGTTAATTCGTTCGTTCTGAACAAAATCTGCTCGCCTGCTTAGTTCTCAGTTAACAACCGCGAACATCGCCCATCACAGATGAACATTCGATAAAGAAGAGCAGACAAGCAGGCGTTTTCTTTTTTTTTTTTTCGCAGCACATTTCGCTGCGCAACGTTAATTGCACCCGGCACCGTAGCAGACAACGCGAAGAAAACGGCGCTTGCAGCGATTTCTGCACTAGCACAGCACTCCTTTAAATGGTTTCCGCACCTTGTGAAGCCGTAGGTGACTTGCAGTGTCTAACCAATAACAGGCAAGTACCTAACTTAACCCCTTCATCTGTGCAGCAATCATTCAAGGATCGTCAGCAAAGTTATCACTTTATTCCATAAAGCGAAGAGCAGTCGTCGAGATATAACGAAACACAATTTCCGTGAGCGGGTCAGCTAGCACTCGCTCGTCCTAGAAGCTGCTGTCGATACGTAACTTCAGTGTATTTACACACCGCACAGAAATGTATCACGTACGGAATAACCTTCCTTTCGTCTTACGGCCGTTTCGATAAGTTAGCGGCTATTCGCTGTAACAAATGCATAAAAAGCGTGCTTACCTTTCATTCACTTGATAGCGGGAAAAGTGACCCTGCTGTCCCTTCGCGTGCTCGTCAACCAAAGAGCCGCGCGGAACGTCTTGTGGCCTTTCTTCTGCTTTTTGTGCATCGCTGGAGCCACTGGCCGACACAGAAACAAAATGTTGCAGCGCACAGTAGAAGGCAAAGGCGTGCACGTGTGCAGAAGAGCAGAGAGCGGCAGGAGCAGACGAACGGAATGGCAGCCGAAGCGATAAGAGCGAAAGCGCCGCCCGTTGGCGCAACAAGTGAACCTACTAAATAAAGATATAGCATGCTAAAAAAGAAAATAGCCAAAAACACATTTTATTTCTACATACATTCGCATAACTTGACTTTATTGCTATGTAGGTTGAAAAGATAGAGCCATATATGCAAAAGTTACTGAATTTTTCTTTGGCTACCAGTGTCATGGCGACGCTTTATTGCCAATACCGAAAATAGCCCCACTGTCCACCGCCTGCGTAGGCTGTTGTCCGAGAACGTTCTTCCCCAGTATTTTTTTTTTTATTGGTGCGAACTTGTTCAGCTGCCATCCCGTAGCCCATAGCTAAACGGGAGCACTAAAACCTACCATGCGATCTGACTGGATGATCACCTGTTTGGCCTACTCGTGTGGCTTCAATAGCACCGTGCAATGCTCTCCAAGTTCATTCCTTGCTCGCCGCAGAAACGCCCTTGGTTATTGGGCAAGCCGCAATCAATAGGCAGTGAATGGCAGCCGTCCCAAATTTCACCTGAAGTAACAAGTCGAAAAAGAAACACTGAAAACGAATTCGTCAAAATTAGGGTCACATCTGGGACCACTAACAGGAAGATACAAACTATAAAAAAATTATCAGTGCACTTCACCCATTTGTTGTGCCCTCAATTCATTCACTAAGGCATGTGAGTGAGCTCTTATGGTGGGCACCGCCAACATTGTTGAATAGTTTCCTCTAAATATGAGTCGTATTCATTATGGGCGATTAAGCAAGACTCAGAAGGAATTACAAAAATGAGAACAAAGTTTAAAAAAAAGCTTTCAAAAGATTTAGAGGAAACTGAAAGCAAAACAACGTAATGTTGTATGAGACCTTAGTAAAGAAACTGTCTTGAATCGAAATGAATTTTTTCAACATTTTCTTAAAGAATGAAAGGTGATATTGCTTGCAGCAGCGACAAATCGGTCAGAAATGCCCTTTCCTGTAATTTCCCAACACTACAAGCAATTCTTCCGAGACATGTATACATAACCGAGATGGCATTCACCTAATCTTTCTTCTTAAATTCCTTCAGTCCATACACTCGTGAATGCACTTTCAAAAACACACGGTCACCAAAAGCAGTCGCTACACATTTAGTAGGGCCTAAAATGCATGACCACTGTTGGGCCGTCATGCGTGATCTTGCTCAATACGGAAACGGGCTGGGAGCGAGTAGTCGAGCGAAATCGCACCGGAACGCAGGCAGCCAACGTCGGCACAGCGCTCGGGAAGTTATGCGGCTTGTGTACGGCGATGCGAACGAACGGAACTCATGTGTATCAGCCAAGCAGATGAGGGCCGGGTGCGTCACTATGGCAACAATATCAGCTATGATAGCGAGGTTACGCCTCGGAAAGGTTTTTCTGCCAGCCCGCTATGGCGTCGCGCTGTAATATTGTTGTCTCTTCGAAAAGCAAGCAATAAGCTCAGCTAAATTTGTCCGGGTGGTCTACGCGGGAATCTTCGCAACGGACAGCCCCTTGCCAAGCGGCATACAGTCTTCCGAGACTACAGTAAAGGTTAGTCGCTGTTCTTTCAAAGTTTGTTTTCAACAAAGCTAGTGTCTGACATTTGTGAAGTGCACTCGCGATCAGACAGGAATATGCCAACTGGGACGCACACACCCACTCCTCACGGAGCAACAGTAAACATATGGTGGCTATGGACAAGAGGAACATAGATAATTCGTAATGTAATCATGCGACATGTTTCGAAAGCAATACAGACAATTGTCGCCCGTTCTCGCACATTCACTCGAGTTATCCTGTTGAGTAAAAGCGTCGATGCGCAACGAATCTGAACTTCTTCTAGCAGTGAAATCGGCGGCTCGATCACGCACCACTCTTGTCACCCACGCGAAACTCGGCTGGCCGCTCTTGAACATATGCAGCTGCCATTTGAGGAAGTGTCGCCAGGGCTGCAAGTGTTGTGAATTGCTTAAGTTGCACCATTTATTGCAACTGAACGCTGCAGAATGCTTTCACTGTGCAGCCATAGCACAGTTTAGCACTCGCATCGAAGTACTGCACAAATCACGCTGTACTGAACGTAACTCAAGAAATCACGTGAATGCGCTTTGAATAGGCGGACGAGGATTGGTGTAGGCGTTATGTTCGATCATTTAACAAGCACACTGAGGTAAGCATGTTTCCCGCACGCCTGAATGATTTTAAACATTGAGCCTTCTTGTAAAGCACGACTGCATGCGTGGTTTTCCTTTCATGAATATGTCAACAGCAATTCAGACCACGCCGCGTTATTTCAGCGATGTCTTTTCAGGTGCTATTTTTTTTTTCACGCGTCGTCAGTGGTCAGAGTGACCCCACGCCAGTTATTATTGTGATCAGCCACATGTGAACAGTTGATGATGAGAATGGCATAGAAGCGTCAGGAACGCACCGGCACAATATTGCTGCCGACAACTGTTGTTTTGGGGGCAGTCAAGGCGATAGCAAATTATCTGTCCATTGTTGTTGTTTTTTTTTGTCAGAGGTGCAACTCCTGCTTATTCATTTGTTCTTTGTTTTCATTGTAAAATGTGTATGCGGCGTTTACACCGACACCGACGCCGGATTTTCTGCGACACGGGGCCCTTAACGCGGTCGCGTTAATATACGCGTCATGATATGGTACACGCCGCGGTGGCTCAGTTAGCTAAGGCGTTGCCCTGCAGGTCACTGGATCGAATCCCGGCTGCGGCGGCCGCATTTCGGTGGAGCGAAATGCAAAAACGCCCGTGTGCTTGCGTTGTAGTGCACGTGAAAGAACCCCAGGTGGTCAAAATTAATCCGGAGCCCTCCACTACGGCGTGCCTCATAATCAGAACTCGGTTCTGGCACCTAAAAACCCTGAAAGAATAAAAGAAAGAACATATTACCTCGGTGGCTAACATTGTAAGGTTTCCTTCTTTAATTGCCTTGTATATAGTCTCAAATAAACCTAGCATTTTCAACTACTCAGGGGGGGCAGGTTGCACCTAAAAACCTGAAAGAAAAAGAACATATTACCTCGGTGGCTAACATTGTAAGGTTTCCTTCTTTAATTGCCTTGTATATAGTCTCAAATAAACCTAGCATTTTTCAACTACTCAGGGGGGATGCAGGTTGGACATGTCTGAGTGTTAATAAAAAAATTTTATTTATGTATTCTTTTGCAAATTATGTGCCGGTATCGGAGCTTTATTGCTGAGGTGTGCCTGTCTCTCCTCTCACCCTTTCTTTCGTTACGAAAATTGTGGTTTAGCTATTATTATTATTATTATTGTTACTGTCCTTGTTGTTGTTACGAGAAATCTCATGCAGCTCAAGATGACAAAGTGGTGACAAAGTGATGGTGTTTTAGCATAAAATTTAAAACAGGATAATTCAGCTTGCATTTTCCCCAAGCATTATTAACCTCCCTGCCTTCTGCCTTTCTCTTGCTTCCTTCCTTCCTTCATAAGCATTAATCAACATTTTTTTCTAAATGGGTGGAGATTATATTTTGTAGGGACACTTTACCAGTCTAAACTGATAAAGTGTATCACCTAATTAAGCATGGACTAGAATTGCCTTTCCGCATCAGTCGCACTCATCACCGACCCTACCAACTTCAAGACCGCTGTTCAGAATGCCATTTGTTAATATTTTTGTTTATATTTTTACTGCCATTAATTTTTGTTTTTGACTCCACTCCTTTATGTATCGCATGCGGGCCTTCAAATGTGAAATAAATAAATAAATAAATAAATAAATAAATAAATAAATAAATAAATAAATAAATAAATAAATAAGCGTCCCTTAGGTCAAAGACTGCATCACCTAATTTTTTTGAATTTATGAATAACAAATAGGTCAGCATAAACCTCACTTATCCCATATATTCACAAATTACGATTGTCTCTTCATAAACATTTCAAGGTTAAACCAAAATTTAAATTAAATTCTGGAGTTGTAAATTTTACATTCGAAAACCACGATCTGATTTGATGCACGCCGTATGGGTAGAGGGGGAGGGGGATGCCTTCTCTCGATTTAGCGTAAAATAATTAGCAATGTCGCATTTCTTTCTTTTTCTTTTTTAATTACAAAAATAACTATATATATATATATATATATATATATATTATCGACAGAGAGCACTTGCACAAGTTTACTGTAGTTAGATCACCAGAACAAAAATGATATGCATTCGCCATTGTTACGGAAGCATGGCGCGTTAAAGTTTTCATCAACCACAGTAGTTCCTTTAGTCAAGTCATCGTATACTATAACGGCACGATATGGATTTAATAGGGGAAACTAAATGTTAAGTGGTATTAGTTGTTTACGTTTCTATAATACCGGAAACGCCACTCCTGCCATGGGTCAGCGCATCGTAAGCTAGTAAATACGCGAGAAACGATAGACGGATGGCGAGGTGCCACGAAAGTCACCTTACCAGCTTCTCGCGTACTCATGTGGACTGTTACAACGTCTAATTTTGCCTATTTAATTGCGCATTGACTGAGAAGAACTGCACAATGACTTCTAAATGAGCTGAAAACCCAAGTTAGCAAGTTCACATATTATTTCTCACGCTAAACAGACTCAAGTATGTCACAGTGCTGTCGCGACGATGTGATTTTTTTTGGTGACAACTTCGAAAGAGGAGCCTTGGTGTTCGTTTTCTTCTCTTGTAATCATTATTTCCCTGCCAAAGAAATAAAAATAACAGTTCACAAAAAAACACTTCGCCAGTCTAAACTGAACCACTGTTCCTCTTCAGTGTCCCTTTAATTGAGGTGCATTCGCGCTGGGTATTGACAGGTCTTAGTTTGCCCACAACTCGGTTTTTGTAGGAATCTCCTGGTGAGCAATGCGAGTCCCTATCGCGAAAAAATGTGGCGTAGTTCTGTTTTCTTTTTTTTTTTGTAAAAGGGTATCCTAAGTGATACATTGGGATGCACGGCTATTTTTACGGGATGCCCGTATGTTCATATGGAACATACGTGTTTTATAACTTTGTGATTCCCATATGTTCATAGAGTTGAATGTCTATGCGTAATATGCTTTCTTTTTAAGATAGGCGTCACTCCCAAAAAAAAGGAGCTATATACGCAAACGTATACCACCTAGACTGCACGAATCCTGTATTCTCGCAGGACTGACAGCCTCCCGGCTGCAGAATGAGGAAGGATGTGCAGTACAGAGATTTGCCAGGAGGACCTCTGATGGTCAAGTTCGCCGACGAGCTGCCGTTGTGTTCTCTGTGCTCGAAATGCGGCATGCTCTCCAAGGACATGTTCGAGGACCCGTCGTCACACGCCTTCTGCAGCATATGCATCTTCGAGTGCAGTGACCGGAAGAAAATACACTGCAAGTTCGAGAACAAGGATGTCTCTGTCGAAGAGGTGATGCAGTTCTCGCTTTCTCAATTTTCCACATTGTGACCGGCTTTTAAGTTGCGCGTATTCAACATTGGACTGGAGGCGAACAATACAGACGAGTACTACAACAAATATATTTAGGAACGCGCATGTTTCGTTTTGCTTGTGTTGTTCGAGCCCACTCCTTTGTTAAATTACGCACTACACCTACTGGAGCACCAGCTAGACCGAACGTTCGCGTTGCTGAACTGTACGTTGCACGGTAGCTGGTTCTTCTTTGTGCACTCATGTTTTGTGCTTATGTTGTTTAGCCTCCATATGTTATCAGAAAGCGGTACAGCGAGTAAGGCATGTGCGATACTTTTTTTTTTTATATTGACACTACATAAGCAGGATATCCTGGCTCGCCGATTTCTCAATTTTTAGACCAAAAATTACTTTTGCGCCGCGACACACACTTGCCTTAATCCCTCCGCGTGTCTGCTCTCTTCGACGTAATCTTTCTCCGGTGGAGCAAACCTTTCTTCGGTGAATATGGGCTGGGGCGGGCCCTTTATTTACGGTACATCAATATACCAGAAAAAGCTTTATTTTCTGTCTAAATGGGCAATACGCGTGTAGAATAGGCCTAATCAACGAAAAGAAAAAAAAAACACTTTTGCGGGAAACTTTTCGAGCAAGGGGAAAATCCTCAGGCAGAAAACTGGAAGTGGGCTTCACCCCAAGCCAGTCACGGTTTTGGTTGTAATTTGTACAGGCAGCTGTCACCATTTGTGAACATAGGTGTATACTTTATTTGCGTTACATTACTTGTGGAAAACCACTGCAGCCGGAGATCTTACATCGATCTTTCTCCGCTTACCGTGCTTCCGAAATAATGCGAGTCGCATGCTTCTACCATGTTCTGTGTTCCTGCTCTAACCAAAAATTGATGGAAAATGCTAAAGACATTTAGCGAAAAAAAAAAATCACCGCCCCTTCTACTGCGTGAAGATGACCGAACAGCGAAGCTGTCTTAGGTGACACCGATTGTTGTGACTTTTACATGTGCATGTGTTGCAAGTGATGCAATTGCGCAAACATAAGTAAACACAGATCTACAACAGGAAGTTATATTCAAACGTTGCGAGGCGTAAAGAGGCAGCGACTTCCAACGCTACTCGACGAGTGTGCAGTTCTCTGATAGAAACTTGCCGAGCCGCCGCCAGAGGCATCGGCTGCAGTCACAGACACCGCGTGCGGCCGGCGCGAACGCGGGGAAACGCGGACGGCATCGGCAGCAGCTCTATGCGTTGCGCGTTATGCGAAAGGGCGCGCCGCACAGAAACACCAAGGTCGATTCACATAGGTCGCGAAGCTTCGGACGAAAAGCGGTTCAGAACGAATTGTCACCGACATCAGCAAGGGTGGTTATGGGAGCAGCGATTGATCCGCGACTACGTTTGGAGGGAACAAACATTGGGAAAGAAAAAAGCGTTTTATAAATAAAGAGAGACACAGTTAGATTCATTCAACGAAACTAAAGTTCCTAATCAGTTTTTTATACGCATGGCGAGTAAAGAGGAGACAATTCTGTCTTACTTGATCATTATCAATAAGTACCTTTTTTTCAGCGCCCACCGATAGCGGCGGGCGTCGAAGCCGCTATCACTTGCAATGCAACGCAGCTCTTGAAATGTGCAGAAAAGCGCGCTCGTAAGTTCACCTGTTACAGTACGCCCCCCCCCCCCCCCCCCCCCCCTCACATGTTGTGTTGTTGTACATGCCGACGTTTGCCTAAATTTGGTGACGCGGGTAGTTTCATTGTTTCTTAACCTATGCAGTCAAAAGCAGTAAGTTGCGACCTCCAGCTAACTGTTTAATTTAGTTGTTTTCGTGCGACAGCGCTGGCCGACGAGCTTCGCGTCCGACGAAAGGACGAGCACTCTATGCCCAAAGCGTTCGTCGGCCTCCAAAGAAAGTATGTTCTGTGCAGGGATGCGATTTCGACACCCGTACAGCTGACCTTTTCCTGCATCGCTTTCCGCGCTGAAAGCTCGGAACGCCCATCAAGTCATATGGCGGGGTATTTGAATATACAGCTGTAATGGTGGCAGGCCTCCGAAAACAAATTTCGCGCCTTTGACAACAACATGACGTCACTTTTGTATTTAACAGATTTGACGTCACATTATTTTTTCTTCCGCCGGAAGTGTTCTCTCCTCATAAAGATGGCGCTAAGCCCCATGAACCGCCGATGGACCGCCATGTTTTGAACGTATGGGCTTCTATGGAAGCTTCGCTACCAGGTATATCTACCTTGGAAACACCTTCCCTTATCGCCTCTCTTCCTCGCGCCCAGCGCGACCTCTCATTGGTCGCCTCCTCCCCAGCGCACCTCTCCTCCTCTGCTGGTGACGTTACCTGCCTTCCCCCGGTGCTGCTCTCATTCTCTCCAGGTCACCTGACCTGCCTGACGCCGCACAGATGGCGAAGGGTCTACCAAGAACGTCCACTGTTAAAATTTCTCACTCAGTACGCAAGATCAGCAAGAAAATATAGTTTTCTGATATTTCTCCTGTAGCCAATATTGGCAAATAAAGGGCTCAAGCCTCCTTCACGTGGACCTGGGATCCAACAACTGATGACCCAGTGAACTGTTCGAAGTGTTGTGATCCAGCTTATACAGCGGAAATTCACCATCTGCTGCGGCTACGCCCAGAAACGAGGACTACTCGAGAAATTATACTGAATGACGTCAACCTTAAAAGACTCAGGCAGACATTATAAAGGAGTTAGCTCATGAACGACTACTCGCCAAGCCATTACTGCACTTGCTGCGTAAGGAGGGCCTCCACATTTTAATTTAAGTAAGCTTCTATGCCATTGGACAGGCTTCGTGAGAAAAAAAAAAGCTATGATGCAGGCACTTCCATGTCTTATGAAAAGGTGGCATTTTGAAACAGTTATAGTACTCAACACTTATGCACATATTTTGCATAGAATATTAAGTAGAAGAATATTTATTGGACACAGAAGATTACGACATCAAATGAAAGCAACACTGTTCACTGCAAAGAAACAAAATGAGCAAGAAGAACAATAATCATACAACAGTGTCGTTTTTGGCTTAGTGTACTTAGTGATTGTCATTGCTATCTTACTTTTTTTTTGCCTCCATACATTGTATTTTATTAGGGGATACATGTGATGGTAATGCCATTACCATCACATGTGTGCGCTGAAGAAGACCGGACCCCGTTCGAAACCTTGGGAATTAACACATCGATTTTCCTACGCGCGTCCATATGATATAAGCGCCTATGTATTTATGCATAATTGTTTCATTGCGCACCCTTTAGGGCTAATTCTATCGGCCACGGCGGCCGCATTTCGATGGGGGAGAAATGCGGAAAACACCCGTGTACTTAGATTTAGGTGCACGTTAAAGAACCCCAGGTGGTCCAAATTTCCGGAGTCCCCCACTACGGCGTGCCTCATAATCAGATTGTGGTTTTGGCACGTAAAACCCCATATAATTAATTAGCAGCTAATTCTACCACAATATTTACGCCCACAATAGAGAATTTGCAGTTAAGAGACTTCATTAGAACAAATCAAATCAAATAATTTTTCCTTCCCAGGAAGAGCAGTGTCGGGAGGGTTTATTGGCTAAAAGCTGTTATGGACAGCTTGACAGAGCCAATGAACTTTTGAGAAGATATTTAGGATAACAATAATACACGACTAAACGGCAGAATGCATATAGTGGTAAATGTAAAACATTGAACATTTCGTAATAGTACATCATACCAATACATAAAAGAAAGCAGTGATAAACACAAATATCACAGTGCATGAGAGTTGAATTTCTCAGGGAAAAACTAAAGCACCAGAAAAAATACAATAAAATGATAGACCGTTGATATGTTGCCTTATACGTTCGCATAGGCAATCATAATGCTATTATACTGACCCCGTATGTGATGTGTCCCATTCCTAATAAAATAAGAAGTGATAGTGAGTGAGTTGTGTGCGCACAGGCTTGCGTGGCAATGGCAGCAATGCTTCAGCGAACGAATTGAGACTACTCTTCGACATGAGTGAAAATCAGGATGCATTCATCACACAAACATATGTTGGTTTCGTTTGCTGTGTTGTGTTGAGAGCGCCTAACATTTGTCTCTCTTTAATTTGGTTGCACTGCCTATTGCAGATGATGCCTGCCATCGATATAATAAATATCATCATGGACCAAGTGGTTTTTTGTCCAAACGCAAGCGATGGGAACTCCTGTACCAAGTATTGCACTCTGAAGGACTTGGAGGTAATTAATTTTTCATAGTTCACCGGGGAATTCCTGAAAATTTCTCGCAATCCGCTGATCTCCCTTGAAGTAATGTGTTTTGTTAGGTGGTAGTGTGTCAAGAACTTGAGTATTGATACTGTAGTTCACAAAAACATTGAAAAACAACGCCACCAGTGAAAGGAATTCAACTTACTACAGAAATTTTAAAGCTAAATTGTTCCTGTAATTAAGAAAGGACAACTGGGAAAATAAATAAGGAAACAGTGTTTTGGGGAACGTTGGTTTGTCGCATTATGGTTGCGTTCATAAACAATAACCCTGAAACGTTTCTTGATATTTGGCAGCATTTCCTCGGAGTTTTAAAGCCACGAAAATGTTTTCTAAATTGAGAATTATTGCGATATTAACTTCAACGTGCATTGACTGAGGTAATGAAATCAAAGAATAACTGAAGTAAGGGAATTTTTCGTTCGTTTGTATCCGGTGCATTTCTAAATGCGAGGAAAGAGGAGAAATTGCATTTTTTTTTCAGGGACATTTCTTGGAATGTGAAAAAACAGAAATCATCTGCTTATCCTGTGGCGATACAGTGAAGGGTAGAGATTGGCCAGCCCACGTGACGACATGCCCGCAACAAATCATGCAGTGCCGCTATTGCATAGTGGCAGTTCCTCGGTGCAGGCTGGAGGTAAGCACAAATGTGTATGTACGTACGCATGTCCATGTGGTATTGCGCCACGTTTCAACTAATACGAGAAAATTACTTGGATTTGTCAAATAGTATTTGTTCACGTATGGTTACAACTGACCAGTCTTGTATCTTGAATAGTGTCATGAAAAGAATGGCTTGAAAGGAAACAAGGAATGCCTAGGATTAATTAGCAACGATTGGCTTCATACATTGTTTTTATTCACTGCCATGATATTTTTATGCAGCTACACGAACGCCAGTGCAGCTCCAATCCCAATGCAGTCCGGGAAGCCGAGTCTTGTCCTACGGCAACGATGGATTTTACAGCCCGACTGCGCAGTGATTGGCCCCAAAATGAACGGCAACTTCCGGTCACTGCAATCCCGAACAAGCAGCATGTGGTACCTGAAGCCAAGGTGAAATTACCCACAGATGTCACGGACGCGAATATGACGCAGCTGTATACAGTTTTTTCTGAAGAACGGCATCATTAAATAATTGTGCTTGAAGACCAAATTCTTATGTTCTTATAAATTACAATCACTGCTGTAAACACCAAATGAACTCTGTGTATAAATAAGCAGAAAATGTTGTGGTCCTTTGGGTTAATGAATAAGCCAAGGTGCAGCTTCACAAGCAAATTGTGAGGAGGAGGAGACATTGTAGCCAAGAGAGAAAACGCAAATGATGATTACAAACTTCCCATGGTATAAATAGCTCAAAATATATATGTTTACCTACCTAATATATTCTAATATTACCTATTGCTAATACCTAATACCTAATAGGTATTACATGTACTAGAGAACAAGCGTAAATTCAACAAAAGATAAGTTTGCCCATACATTACAAAGGGACGTGATTGCTGAAACATTCCTCAATCTGCAGATATGTTTTCATACACCTTCATCTATTTGCGAATTCTCTTTCTCGAATAGTTATGAACTTAACCGACAATGCAGTGATCCATAATATCTGCACAATAACTTGGACCAGGATTAAACACGTACAGTCTATGGGGCTCATATTAGCGTGATTGGGAAACGAAGACTTTAGTAGAAAGGAGTGGAAAAGAACCGCACGGGCACTTAATTCTCTGTTTCCTCATCGGGAAACTTTGCTTCCTCACATGAACCCCTGGAATTCTGCCAGCTCACCTAGAAACATATTTTACTGAACGTAGAATCTGCACAAGGCCACTCCCTCCCTATGACCAAGCGACATAACTGCTGCAACTTATCTAAATACGCAGTTCTGTTAAATGTCTGACTATTTCTTTTACTTACAGCCAACTGCCCTCAGTAAAATCGACGATGTCGTCATGCTGAGCTGTCCAAAATGCAAACGCAATGTGAAAAGCAAAAATATGGATAAGCATATTAGCGTTTGCCAACAAAGAATAGATCACCCATGTTCACTTGAAGCGAGGCAGACGCCCGAAATTGCTCACGTAAGTGTTTTCATTAGTGCAGCATTCTGAAGCCAAGCTCGCTCATCAGTTGTACATTGTTCCTGCTCTGGTATCTCTATAAAAGTTGATTCAAATGAAGTTTTAAAGTGGTAGCTCTCTTTCGCTCATTCCCCCACTTTGTGGGTTGTATGTTTCTAGCTGTTTACGAGAGGAGAGTCAACTTGGGTCACTAGCCATGCGCTGGCTACTGTCTCTTTTCTGAGCAGACAACATGGGTCAGTGGGTATGAGCCCTACTAGACAACACGATGCCGGCAGTTGTCTGGACCTAGTAGGCAAGCTCAGGTGAAGGACTATGTGGCACTGGGAATGTACTGGAACAGACAACTTCGTCACTGCGTATGGGATATCGGTATGTGCCCCCTCTTGGCAAATCCCGTGTAACAGATGTGCTAATGTGATACACTGGAGAATGTAGCCTTAAATAAATAAAAGTGATAGCGACCCATTCACAACAGGCTTTTCCGGGTCGAGCGCGGATGCTTTATGGGTAGCCATTGCAGCGTAGTTGCAGCCACGATACCAGGCATAGTGGCGGTCGTTGTCGTGTTTAGAATGGGGTGCCTGTGATTGCATGATATATATGCCGTAGAATCATTTGGCATTCTGGTTGGCTCTGCGATTGCGACGTCGTGTGTTTGCTGATGTGTCCGTAAGGTTTCGTAACTCACGAATGGTATAGGATTATGACGGAAGTCTCAGAATAAAGCTATCTCTGACATTGACGATCATCTTCCATGGTGCCTGAAACATTTTTTTCGTAATAAATTGTGCAGTGAGTATGACCACTGACACGAAATTCAGGTCTTTAAGATCTGTAGAGTGGTGCTATAAAAAACGAAGAAAAATGACTGTGCAGTGAACTTATTTTTACGCGGCACTCGCCCCTCTAGTGCTGTTATTGTGGTCTTTAGGTCCAGTCACTCAATTTGAGGCAATAATTTTTCAGTGCTCGATTGAATGAATTCTTGGGTGAGTAGTGCGGGGCCATTATAGTTATCTAGCGCACAAATGCACTGAAGGAAGCAAAGACGCAAGGAAAGTGTTTTTTCCTTATCTATCTATTCTTTCAGCTTTCCTGAGCTGTCTAACTGTGATGTTTTGGAACTGCCGTCAGGATTATGGCCTTACTCTTGAGGGTTTACGACACCACAATGTAATATTTCAGCGTGCTTTCCTTCGAGCTCCTTTTGGCAGGTCAAATTTGAGGCCTGCCCATTTAGTTGCCTCTGCGCGTCTTTATGTGTTAGCATTATCAAAATGCTTTGATTATTCTGTCGATCGAATTTTTGTGTTTTTGTCAAATCTTGATGCGGCGCTAAGCTTCCCGTCAGTCAGCGGAGTGGTCTTCTCAGGTGAGTTTAGACATGCGAGTGGCGCTCCTAACATACAGGGCACCCATGCTATCGTGCACCCAGTTTAAAATTCATGGGTTATTCTATGAGAATGAGACCAAGTGGATGCCGTTTAAGGTCCGGCCAGTAATTTTAGCCATTAATATTCAATTAGCAAATAAAAGCGATGATCTAACTTTGACATTGTTGTTGAAACTGTCACGATGTCAATTACAGAGTTGTGGAAAATCGAAAGAGGTGTAACAATCTTTCCAGCAGCGTACACATCGCCCGTTTGAATTTTCTGGTAAATTGAGAAAGCACGCGAAATGCGAAAAATTCCATGTGACTGCGTATCCGTGCGCCCTAACACCCATGGGTCTTCTAAATATAGCAGAAAGTGCCGGCAGTGCCACTTGGTTTGTGCCGGGAGAAAAAGAAAATTAAACTGCGGACTTCTCACACGCAGCGTGACCTAGTGCGCCCGCTGTCGTGTGCACATTAGGCGGCCAATGCGAGTGTTCCCAGTTTCTCTGAAAGGCGTTCGCTATTTTCCCTTGCCCGTGGCGGGAAAAGGCTTAGGAGAGCCCTGCAACTGCGTACGAAGTTATCATCACGGGCGATATCACAATTTGGTCGCACGCTCAGCAGCAATGTATATTTTTCTTGCATAATGAACTGAACATGAACAGATTTAAAACATTAAGAAGATTTTTTCGCCTAAAAGCAGCCGTTAGTTTTAAAAGTGAGTTTGCCTACACAAATTACAACCAATTAAAATACAAAGGGCGTGGCTAGACGCCCGTTGAGAACGCAGAACGACGCGCGCTAGGTACGTGTCCGAAGTTCTGCTAGCAGCTCTTCGCGCAAACCAGAGGTCGCGCTAAAGGTATTGCCTATAAGTCCCTATATAACAAAAGTACCGCCATCCTTTGACAAACGCCGCTTCTCTCTCTCCTGTATCTCCGATTGGACGATGATAGCGCGCGCTTTTCACTTCTTTATATTTTTTTTTTCGCCTCAGAGCCGTGTTGAAAGTCCACTGCGCAGCCGCAGTCGCCGGCGGCGGCGGCGGCGCGCGCCCGGCCTGAAAGCTTCAACGTAGACTTTCTAGGTGCGCCACCGTCGACTTGGCTTTCGCAAGCAAAAAGTAAATAAAAAAGCAAGCGCTTTAGGAGAGGGGGCTGCGGAGGAAAGAGTAGATGGCGGTACTTTTCTTATATAGGGACTTTAATTCTTATACTAGCGTGGCTTGGCGGAAAAAGCAAAGCCATTGGCTACTTTTCAAATATCCAGGGGCTTTAGTGCTCATGGGATAGCAGTGTCATCAGTCCGTCTCAGTGCGAAAGCGAGCTGTTCATGCCTAGTAGACCGAGCAGCGGCGATAACGTGTGTGTGCTCTTCCCACGACGCGTCAACGGCTCCCAACAATCACTATCAAGATGTGGAAAATGGGCTGCCCTGAACGGCGAGCTTGAGATAAAAAGCTTGCTTTCCGACTGGGACTGTTTGATGGCGCTGCTATTCCGTGCGCACCAATTAGTCATCACATGATATTTCCGTGTACCCGCGCTCTTGCTCGGGGCGGTGCCGCCGCCTACGAGCAGAAAAGAGAAGTACTGCATTATGACACTAACGCGCACCGAAAGTGAACGCTTCGGTGGTCTCAGCACTACGACGCCTCGATGCCAGCATTCGAAGGGACGCTGGCATCAAGAAGCACTACCAACGCCACCTAGGTGGCGTTCACCGTACTCAGCACAGCGGAGCGTGGCCTCCGCAATTAGCTCTGAAAATGTTTCTGAAGTTGATCGCGGAGGCTGCAATTACGACGCGCTGTACGCGCTGATTTGACTCGGTGACGATTCAGTTACGTGCTTTGTCTTGCGCGTTGTATTAGTGTGTCAGTTACGTGCTTCGTCTTTCGCGTTGTGCTAGCGTGTGCAGCGTAGTGCAGCTTCCATATGCACGACGGTTGCTCATGGTCATCGACGTTGGTAGTCGTGATGGAGGAGACGTGCCACCAGGCGTCAGCGTGGGTGCATCAACGCCTAAGGGCTTACTGTTCGCGGACTTGTATATTTACCGTAAAAAGATAACACAGGACGTGTACTTTGCTAAAACATGCCATATTGACATGCCTTACGATTCACTACCACTGTCTGACATTTTCATAATTAAAACAACGGTATAAGTGTAAGATAATTACTCTTTATAGAAATAATTGGAAATCAGGGACAACAAAACGTGCCGGTTTCTCAGTAAGGCTCTTCGCGTAGATTCACGTAGAATATCTCCCCGTCTCTTTTCCCCAGTGTAGAGTAGCAGGCCAGAGCAAGTTATAGCTGAGACCGACCTCTCTGCCTTTCTGTAAATGAATCTCTCTCTTCACGTACAATGATCGGTGTTTTTTCTTTAACTCGGTGCATGAAATCTGGGAAACCCTGTATAGGGCATTCGATACACTGAGCATTCAGCTCAGTATACAACTTTACTACGATGTTGCCTTAGTGTACTGCAAGTATAAGTTAACCTTTGTCTCGAAGGTGCTGCCCACTCGAAATGCTGGAGCGATCAGAGCTCCAGTTCATGAAAATCCTCCACTTCAACGCCAAGAGGGCGTTCTACCTGATGCACCTATTTCACATACTGCGCAAGAAGGACATCCTCATCAATATGTAAGATCGTTGTTCTCATGTTCTTATGCTAGTGAAAAGTTTGTGAAATTGTGCGCACATATTTGCAACATCGCAAACATCCTCACAATATCAACCGTAGCGTTTAAGCAAAGTCCAGTGACAAGTAACACACTGGGACCCTTCAGTGTATTGTCGTCAATGTGCTCCAAGTCTTATGTTTGAGCCTTGTTTGCATCTACGTGCGTCGGCTTGCGTTAGCAATGCTATAGTACACTGCATGTTCTTTTATGCTTTTTTTTGGCTTGAATCTATCTGTCTTTCAGTGACGTGAGAAAACAAAGCACTCACATTGCGGAAATCCTATGTAGTCGTTACCAACAGAGCGTCTGCTATTTCAGAAACATTGCTTCTATATTATCTGCAAGCAATCCAGACCTATGCAAGCATTGTACTGGTATTCGGCAGTATTTTCTTTGCAGGCGCTATTAAAAAAGGCTCTCGTTTCCAGGTTCTCGTTTTTTGTTATTGAGTTGGTATGGGTTACCAATATCAAACGGTGGTGCTCATTATGTCGAATTTTATTGTATTCTCAGTTTCTGATTTTCATTAGAGCGGTCATATCGACGCACGCAAAGGCTTTTGAGCGGCTTCATTTAATATAAGTCTATTGTTACAGTAAGCTTGCAGCTCGGTGCTACAGATTTAAGGCAATAATATTTTGCAGTTTGCTGTGAATTTAACATATTTCCTTCAGGCGCTGACCAGTGGAGATGTTGTGACCAGTGCACCAGTTCACCCAGATCCCAACCTTGAGCGTCAGAAGTTTGCTCCACCTGATTCGTCTATTGCGCACTTTGCCCCAAGTAGACGACTTCACGATGAATATGTGAGTACACTGTTTGACATTGGCAAAAGTCGTGTGCAATGTAGTGGTGTACACATAATTTGTTACTTTGAAATGTTTACTTCTATATCAGCTTGGAACTTAGAAGTACATCGTGGACCTGTGCAAATATTGCGCTGTTATTACGCCGTGTTTTTCTTTGACTGCTGTCAGAGAATCTCTAGTTTTAGGCTTTCCCGTTTTGTTGCATGTCAGTGTGGTTTGAAAATCTCTAACCACACTACTTATTCTCAGAATTTTTGGCTTTCATGATTCACTGATGTGGCATTAAGGGATGCGTCCTTCAGTGCAGTGGTCTCCTCATGTGAAGAAAAGGTTGCGAAGTGCATGACTCCGCCTACTATAACACCCTTGATACAGTGACCTCTTAAATCAGTGCTACAGGCTTGCTGCCATAAGAATTCACCTTATATTTTTGCTTCAGGCACTGCCCACACGAGATGATGTTGCAATGAGAGCCCCGATTCAACCAGATTTTCACCTCCAACGCCAGCAGTCTGCTCTACCTGCTTCGTCTACTTCAAATTTTGCAGAAGAACGACGTCACGATGGCGTAAGCACGATGATAAAGACTTTTGCAGTAGCTGCCTGCGGAGCAGGTGCTACTTTGAAAAAATTCGTTCAGTGTGGCTGTTGCTTAAGCCCACAAAGCCCAATGTGACCTTTTTTGTGTGGAGAGATATCTTTAATTTGAAGTCTAAGACAATGAAACCTACGACAACGTCCTTGGCCCATGCCACTTTTTAATATCGTTTGATGAAGTTTAAGTCGTGGATAGCTCAGAAAACCAGCTACTAAATAATTATTGCTCATATCTAACACCAATAACGATTTAGTGTTTTTCTCGGCACGATTTCACTCTCCGTGGCAGGAAATACAAGGAACAAGTCGTTACATGTTTTGGTGATGAGAAATGGTGTTTGAGCTTTGTGGAGTAAAGCCTGTGCCTATAATTGTTTATTGCTTTATTTGTTCTTCATATTGCACAAACACATACCAAATGGTTTCGAAAATGTTTCTCCAAAAGCCTAGCGAGATACATTGTGTCAAAAATATTGTTGCGCAGCCAGGCAAATGTAAATCTATGGTCCGAATCGGGTGTTTGCTTCTATAACCAAACTGCCGGCTCTTTCAATAAAGCTTATTTTTTCTTCTTCTATCTTTGATCAGGTCAGTCTGTGTTCTTGAAATGCACCAATATAGATATAAAAAATAACAGCTTGCTTAAACAACGCAAACAATTTTCGAAGTGATGAAAGTATGACCACCATGTGCGCTAAGAAGAGAATGACGAAGCCTGCGGGCTTTCTGCACAAAACTGTTGCTGCTCCCAGTGGACATTTTGTTATTACCGGTGTTGAGCAAGTTTAGATAAATAAAAGTAAATGTAAACACAGAGACTAATATTTACTGTTGTATAATTTTTACGCATGTTTTATAAGGTCAACAATATGGTTGAGCGGACGTACACTGGTTAAGGGAAGTCTGCTAGCCTATAAAAACAATGCGCAGGAAAAAACATAGAAAGCGCTAGCCTATCTTTAGCTCAAGATCAACTCTGATGCTGGCTATTCAAACACATACAAAACGCAGAAATGCTTTTTTGAAAAAAAAAACTGTTGAACCAACTGGAATGAAATTTGTTGTATTTGTGACAAAGAAATCCAATTGTAGTAACTTAGGCAGCAGAATTTTGATTTAGGGCACGTAATTTTAAAAAATCCGAAAATTGTCAAGCTTGAAAAAAGTAGCAACACAAACTTTAAAAATCCGTAACTGTGCATCAAGAACGGACATCGCGTTTGGAAAACTTCATCAGTCAGAGCACCTAAAGCGGACAAAGTTGATAGACGAACTTACAATTTATGTGAATTTGTTACAATTTTTACTCGAGTTGTGCGATCGTCCTACTCACAACTTAGTGGCATAATTGAGAGCGGTGTACAATTCGTCAATTATGTCCGCTTTATATCTGTTATTAGAGCAGTTTTAAGAATTGCGATATTGTTTTTATTGCGTAGTTCAAATTTGTAAAGTTCATAACTTTGTTTCTTAAAGCTTTGCTATTTCCAACATGTTCTATAAAAATTGACGGCCTAAATGAAAGTCCGCTTCAAGCAGTGACTAGATTATAACTATTTCTTTAAATACGACAAACCTAATAAAATTGAGGCAGTGGTTCCTCAGAAAAAAATGGTTTCTCTTAACTCTTAGCTTTCTCTTGACCATTCGTAGGATAACTACAAATAATTTACCTTGGCTAAAGTTGTTATCATTGAGTAGTACATACAACTTAAACAATCTTGGCAATTACGCAGAGCTGGTAAGTGTCAAGCATTTTTTTTATGTTGGCAGCCTTTAAATCGCACTTAAGCAGACGGCTCGTGCACCAGCTGGTGTCGCTTTGACATAAGTCCCAGCACACCACTGCCAAGATTTCTGAGCGCGCCGCGGGCAGCAGCGGGTGCCGGGTGCTCGGGTTGGTTCGCGTAGCCACGCCTGGAGAACCACAGGTACGAATCAGAGTACGCGATAGTCGGAGCGCCTCACACACGGAGAAAGCTCGTCACTTCCGGCGAGCGGTTATGGCGTTTTTTTTTTACTTACTGTACGTAAAAACGGCTATATTGTAGCGAGTTTTCTGGGACACTTGCCCATATTTCAAACATCACAATTTTGCAATGATGTTTATTTATTTGTTTATTTAAAAAGTCCTTACAGGCCTCGTGAGAGGCATTGGGTAAGGGGGGCATCACAAAGAAAAGGAAAACAACATGCACAATTGATACACAATACACATGCACAATTAATTGGCATAATAATGAATGATTTCCTGCGTACGCTGGATGATTACACAAATATAACAAAAGGTACAGTTCACATAAGAATAGTCAATTCAATGTCGTATACATAAGAATACAAAAAAGCAACTACAACAAAAAATAACAATGGACAAATAAACATCAGTATTGCATAAAAATATATTGGGCTGGTGACGTTCTAATCAGAGAAAGAAAAAGAAACAGTAATACAAGAGAAAGAGCAAAGTTCAGGGTTACATCAGTATTGCATAAAAATATATTGGACTGGTGACGTTCTAATCAGAGAAAAAAAAGAAACAGTAATGCAAGAGAAAGAGCAAAGTGATCCCATAAACAAAAAAGCTAACAGAAGACATATCATGAGGAAACATAAGAAGGGGACACGCATTTTTGTCGAGATTACGTAATGAAATGCGAAATGAGGAGCTGGCGAAATTTGGCAGGATTTTTTTCGGAGACTATGGAATCAGGAAGGGCATTCCATAATCGAATGGCACGGGGAAGGGCCGACCAATTGAATGCGTGAGTGTTTCCGTATATCCGAGTGAAGCTGAGGTGATTATGTAGTCTGCGTGATGTGCGTATGCAAATTCAAGCCGCAAGTAAGATTTCCTATCCACATGGACGTACTTATGAAGCAGAGATAAGAAAGCGAAGTCACGACGGACACTGAGGGGTGGAAGTGAAATATCCAGTTTTATTTGCGAAATACTAGAATTGTATGTATAATTGTGAGAGATAAACCTTGCGGCCCTATTTTGGACAGATTCTAATAAGCTGGTTAGGCTCTTTTGGTAAGGTGACCAGATTGGAGAGGCGAACTCGAGATGCGGGCGAACAAACGTTTGGAAAGCTAGCTTACGGATGTTGGACGGTGATTTGCGCAAGATTCGACGTAAGTACCCCAGTGGCCTTGAGGCATTAGCACATATGGTCGTAATGTGATGGTTCCAGGAAAGGTTTGGCACGAAATCAATTCCCAAGTACTTGTATGAAGTGGCTGGGGAAATCGGGTTGTTATTTATGTGATAAGAGAACATAGAGATGGTGTGTTTGCGAGTAAAAGAGATTACTTTACATTTAAATAAATTTAGGGTCATTCACCAAGTGTTGCACCAATCAAAAATAATCTGAAGATCGTTTTGAAGAAGGAGATGATCATGGGGCTGGTTATAGGGCGGTAGACAATGCAATCGTCTGCGAACAATCGCACGCGTGATGCTAAATTATTAGGAAGATCGTTAATGTATATCAGGAATAGTAGCGGCCCAAGAACGCTACCTTGAGGCACACCGGAAGTAACATAGCAAAGAGGCGAGGAAATATTGTTAACTATTGTAAACTGTTGACGGTTAGACAGGAAGTTCCGAAGCCAAGTTAGTGTCTGTGAGTCTAATTGCAGTGTAGTTAACTTTGAAATCAGGCGACAGTGCGCTACACGATCGAATGTCTTCGAAAAGTCGAGAAATATGCTATCGATCTGTATATTACGGTCCATGTCAAAATGCAGGTCAGGTGTAAATTCTAAAAGCTGGGTCTCACATGATACGCCTTTCCTGAACCCGTGTTGATTAGTGAAGAAAAAGTTGTTCGATTCGAGATGGTTGTATATGTGAGAGGCAATAATGTGCTCGAGCATTTTACAACAAATACATATTAGTGAGATTGGCCGGTAGTTATCTGGTGAGTATTTGTTACCATTTTTGAATATGGGAACTACTTTAGCAGTCTTCCAACCCAACGGGAGCTCCCCTAAAGCTAATGACTGTCTGAAGATGTGATAGAGTATTGTGCTAGAAGTATCGACGGTGTTCTTTAGTATTTTTGAGTTAATCTCGTCGACGCCACAAGAATTAGATAGCTTAAGATTGTTGATAAGAGATACGATACCGTCGATAGAAATATCGATGGACGTCATGAACTGATAGTTCAGGTCGGGAACCTCATGTATAGTGGAATGATCTTCTGTACAAAATATAGAGGAGAAGTATGTGTTGAAGCATGACGCACACTCATTGTCGGGAAGGGGCATGTGGTCGCTATTGTGCAATGAAATGTGATTGGTATCGCGGCTCGGAGAGATCATTTGCCAAAATTTTTTTGGGTTGGAATGAAGCAGGGCTGGAAGATCATGTGAAAAATATTTATATTTAGCAGTGAATAAAGCGGTGCTGTAGTTTTTCAAGCATTGATTGTATTTTTCCCAAGCCGATGGGGTGTCTAATTGTTTAGCGCTCCTGTAAACGCGTTTCTTTTTGTTTCTAAGTCGCCTGAGGGAATTGTTAAACCAAGGGTTCGATTTATCATTCGATATTTTGATCACTGGGATGTCATCATCAGCCTATATTTATGTCCACTGCAGGACGAAGGCCTCTCCCTGCGATCTCCAATTACCCCTGTCTTGCGCTAGCGTATTCCAACTTGCGCTGGGATGTACTGGTTTACGAATGAGCATAATTTATCTCGGAAGAGCACCCAATTTTCCTCGACCGTTCGACTGTGCAAGGAAGGAAGAAAAGCATTCTTGAAAAAGAATTCTAGGTCAGCATTAATGGTAGCATAGTCACCCTTGCTATAGTTACGAATTGCTTTGCTTATGGTACCCGTATAAGGTAACGGTATGTTACTAGTTAACTGGAGCAGATTATGGTCACCAAAACCATCCAGGTAACTTATTTGATGAATTGTTTCCGGATTGCTTGTAAGTACTAAGTCCACGATATTAGATCCGCGAGTGGGTTGAGTGAGAACCTGGGAGAAGTTGAAGTCTAGGATTAAATTAATGAAATCTAATGACATTCGGCAGCTAGAGGTCAGCATATCCCAGTCAATGTGCGGAAAATTAAAATACCCCAAAAGATAAACCATATCTGGTGGGCAGGCTCTAAGTGCATTAGTAATACTGTTGTGAAGATCGGTGATAAAGGTTTGGTTTGAATCGGGAGGACGGTAACAGGCACCAATTAGCACTTTCGTGGAACGGGTTAGACAGACGGTCCAAACAATCTCGAGATTTTTGGTCAGAGTCAATGCAGTAAGATGTAAAGATTTTTTTAATTGCTTGTAAGACACCACCACCTTGCCTGTCAAAGCGGTCACGCCGGTACATATTGTAAGTTCTCGCGAGGGAAAACAGTTCGTTATTGGAAATATCTGGGTGCAGCCAGGTTTCGGTAAGAATGATGACGTCAGAATCGGCGTCTTCGAGAAAGGTTGATGTTGCTCTACATCTGCACTACCTTAAAGTACGTTTTCAGAGTACAGCTCTTTGGCCCCCGTTTCTGCACCGTGCGTCGACGTCCTACCTCGTAACCGAGCGAACGAGCACAGCGAAAGACGAGAGACAACACGGAGCGCAGGGGGGGGGGGGAGTGGCAAGAGTGACGGGGCGCGAGGACGAAAGCGGAGAGGAGGGTGCAGCGGAACCTTGAGGCGGAAATTGGAGGAGGCTATGGTGAAAGGGTGCGAAGAAAAGCGTAGTGCGGTGACAATGGCTACGAGATGGCGCAAGAGTAGTGCGCGTCGTGTCGGAGGTCTATCTGGCGGCGGCTGCTGCGAATCGCATGTGCCACCCACGCGCTGGCTCTCGTGATCTCCAGATTAGCGAGGCTGTCACACCACACTTCGCTCCGTTTGCAACATGCCACGCGAGACACATTGTAAGCGGCAGCCAATATATCCCGAAATGAAAACACGTATATAGCTACGCTCAAGTTTTGCAATAGAGGGTATTGTATTCGAATGCGAATTTTTTTACGTGGTCGAAATTTTCGTTGCAGTTGGCCTTTAAATCTTGCCGCATACCAAAACCTGCATGCGTCATGGCACAATTTCGTCACCAAGACTAACACAATACTGATCAACTGGTTATACATCTCCATGTATATATATAAAGGTGAAAGACGTCAAGTAGAGGCAGGGGCACATGTTGTTTGCTACCCCACACGCGAGAAAGGGCATTAGGCCGGGAAATGCAAAAGAGAGAAAAGACGACACTTAGGGTGTCGTTCTTTCTGGATGTGCTTAACTGAAGCACAACCGCTCATTCAGCTATGTCGACTTCCGAAAGGACAGTAACGCTCGTGTCAATTTCGGAGCTTGTGACGCATGTGGCCATGGTGCAAGGTCTTTTTCCACCGAGAACGGCATGTAATGTCGGGCGGAGATAAAGGCTGTGATCGTCATAGCGGAGACAGATGCAGAAAAGATCACTCAGAGGCCCTTCACTTCCGCAAGTGGAGTTTTAGGGTGTGGCACCCATCTAAATAAGTAATAAGTTGACCAGTGAGAATGCCTCTTGAAGCAATAAGCGACATAATATTGTTACATCGAACTGTGAGAATGATGTTTCTTTCCCTCCGCATGATTACCTATTTACTTGTTCGTATATTAAAGTACCGTAGAGATTCAGCAGAGATACCTTCAGTCATAGAGGCATTGCGTAATCAAGGAGTACAGGAGGCATACGTGAATATCTTAGCAAACATCTACAAGGATTCCACTGCTACCTTGGTTCTCCACAAGAAAAATAGAAAGTTACCTATCAAGAAAGGGGTCAGGCAAGGAGACACAATCTCTCCAATGCTATTCACTGCATGCTTAGAAGAAGTATTCAAGCTCTTAGACTGGGAAGGCTTAGGAGTGAGGATCAACGGCGAATATCTCAGCAACCTTCGGTTTGCAGATGACATTGTCCTATTCAGCAACAATGGAGACGAATTACAACAAATGATTGAGGACCTTACTCGAGAAAGTGTAAGAATTGGGTTGAAGATGAATATGCAGAAGACAAAGATAATGTTCAATAGCCTGGCAAGGAAGCAAGAATTCAGGATCGCCAGTCAGCCTCTAGACTCTGTAAAGGAGTACGTTTATCTAGGTCAATTACTCACAGGGGACCCTGATCACGAGAAATAAATTTACAGAAGAATAAAATTGGGTTGGAGTGCATACGGCAGGCATTACCAAATCCTGACTGGGAGCTTACCACTGTCGTTGAAAAGAAAAGTGTACAATCATTGCATTCTACCGGTGCTAACATATGGGGCAGAAACTTGGAGGTTAACAAAGATGCTCGAGAACAAGTTAAGGACAGCACAAAGAGCGATGGAACGAAAAATCTTAGGACTAACGTTAAGAGACAGGAAGAGAGGGGTGTGGATCAGAGAACAAACTGGGATAGCCGATATTCTAGTTGACATTAAGCGTAAGAAATGGAGGTGGGAAGGCAATGTAATGCGTAGGATGGATAACCGGTGGACCATTAGGGTTACAGAATGGATACCAAGAGAAGGGAAGCGCAGTCGAGGTCGGCAGAAAACCAGATGGGATGATGAAGTTAGGAAATTTGCAGGCGCATGTTGGAATACGCTAGCGCAAGACAGGGGTAATTTGGGATCGCAGGGAGAGGCCTTCGTCCTGCAGTGGACATAAAATATAGGCTGATGATGATGATGATATTAAGGTACAAATTAACATTTCACGAAGGGACGCTGGCCAGATCGCAAGGCACTCCGTTTGTGCCGTGTGTTTTTATAAGTGCGCGTATCTTTTTCTCCTTTCTTTCTTTTGTGCTTTCGAAGTCGTAGACTTACGATATCTTCTGCGCAATGCCAACGCCTGTTTCACTGCAATTTCTTTCGATGGTAATAATATCGGATGTTCTTTCTGTGGCAAATCTGTATGAATACAATTAAAATATTCGCAGCTGCTGGTAACAAAATGGGAACAAATAGAACATGAACATCCAGGGCTCCTTCTAAAGACGTGACTGGTTGTTCTCAGACTGCGCAGGAGGCGCCAGCAGTGGGATCAGATGCAGACAGACTGCTGAGCGCTTTTGAGGTGGTGAATGTTTCTGATGTACCTCGTGATTGCCACGTCAGTGAGCACGTAAGTAAGCGTCAATGTGACCAAGCAATATTGGCCACTGAAGTAATCCCATTATATCCTCGAAATCAGAGGCAGCAAAGCTACTATACAAAGTAAAGGGGGATGTCTTGTGAGAATAAGCGATTTCGTGGCCGTCACTGTCGCGTGAAAATAACTGCTGATGATTACTGCGATAGAACTATTAAGCCTAAACCCCCTCCCCCTTGAAATAAATAGGTAGAGACCGGTGCAACTCCTTGTTATGACTCGCAGTTATACCAGCATAAATGTTCACAACACTCTATTGGTAATAGAATATTCTTTCGAAAAGCTCCCTTAGGCTTCACTTCCAGTAAAACCTTTGATTTAAGTAATGAATAACGTTTTTAAAAGCTGCGCAAACTTTAAGTGAACTGCGCAGCTGATGCAATCAATTTGCGAATAATGTGGGCTGAATCGTTTGTTTCTTCATGTGATATAAAGAATAAATATAGGTACCTTAGACGAGGACAAGGACAAAAGGAACCTGCAGGAAGTGATCACACACTGTTTTTTTATTGACTGCTTTCTCGTACGACTGCATTTATTTTGTGATTGCGATTTTAAATGCAATAAAATTACAGTAATATTGCTGACAGTATGTGCTCTCGGCTCACGGCTGGTACTCAGTGATGCTGCAAATACGCGATTGCTTTCTAGATTTTTTTTTTCATGAGCCCGAAAACACGGCCATTTTCACCATCGCCGTCATGACACGTATGCCACCGAACTACGCGATATGGAGGCTCAATATCTGGCTTTAAAAAAAGCATACGGAAACTATTCACATTTAAACTTATCTACTGCGTCATGAAGGTGCAGAGCCTTGGCTATCACGTATCAGTCACATCAGATATAGCAAAATAAATTGTGCAATAAACGGAACAATTTGGAGATTACTTCCCCCGCCTCATTTCACTCAGTACACTTCAGCCTATAAATATATTTTTTGCAAATACTATAACCAATAAACAGCGCTGCTGTTCCGCGAATTTTCAAAGCCTTATGAAATGTGTTACAATAAGCTGCTGCATTAACGCTTACAGGTTGCAGTCGCCTCTTTAAATCTCGGTGATTATCAGGGACCCAACCTTGGGGTTCGTCAAGGAGGCGGCTGTTCCCAAATGACCACTGGTGACATTGTGGCAACGCAGCCTTCATGGTCTCAAGAGTCTCCGGTGAGTAGCTTAATACTGAACAGTCCCTGTGGAAATCCATTTGTTCTAAAAGCCCATATCGTAATTTTTTAGGTCGCAGTTGAAATGCCGTTTCAAAAAGTTTCCTATTTTCTCGTTTCCCGTTTCCCGCATTCCCGTTCGGTTGCATGTCAGTGTGTCCCAGCGTGGGTTGCCGATGTCAAACCATAGTACATGTTTTTTACAAATTTTTCACTTTCATGGTTCGCTGAAGTGGAAGCTGAACGCAGAATTGTGAAGTGCCTGGCGCCGCCTACTGTAGAACCCTTGATACAGTGATCTTTCAGAATGGTACTACAGGCTTACTGCGATACAAATTCGTCGTATATTTTGGGCCTCATTCGCTGCCCACGCGAGGTGATTTTATGGCGAGAGCATTGATTGAACCAGATTTTCACTTTCAATGCCAGCAGCTTGCTCAACGTGCTTCGCCTATTTCGCATATTGCACCGGGAGAATGAGGTCATGGTGTATTTGTAAGCAGACTGTTCTCACACTGCTAACGACTTTGCAGCAGCTGCCTGTAGTGCAGAGGATATTTTTAAAAGATTCCTTCAGTATCAGCAGTTGCTCTACCCCACGAAGCACAGCCATTATTTTTTTTGTACGCTGAGATAATGCCTTCAAATTGTGATTTAAGAGTAAGCTTTAGCTCGGGGGTACCTATCTAAATACATGGAAAAGGAGAAATTGTTTTTCTAGGCAACCACTGCAACAAATTCGGTGAGATTCATTGCATTTAAAAGAAAAACTGAAAATCTAGTCATTGTTGGTTTCGAATTTTTTATTTAGGTCGTTAATATTGTAATAAAAATTTTAAAAACGCAAATTTTGAGAAAACGAAACTATCAACTTTACAACTCTGTAACTCAGCAATGAAAAGTTGCACTATAATTCTATAAATTCCTCCTAATAGCGCATTTAGGCGGACAAAATTTCTATATTATACGTGACTTTCAAATAGACCACTAACTTGTGAGTACAACTTTTGCGAAACGATTGTCAACAATGTAAACAAATTTACGTAAGATATAACCTGACCAAATTTGTTGGCATTGGATGCTCTAATGGATGCAGTTTAAAGACCTGCGAAATCTGTTTTAGGTGCATAAGAATTTGTAAGCATCCTGCTTCTATTATTTTCTCAGACTTCCCAATTTTGAAAATTCCATTAAAAAGAACTTCTGGCCCTGAATCAAATTTTTGTTTCCAATTATCACTGGAATTGAACGTTTTCTCTCAAATGCAGCAAAATATCATGAAAATTTGTGAGGCGGTTATCTCAGAAAAGCGTTTCTGCGTTTTACCTGTATTTGAATAGGCGGCGTCAGGGTTCGGCACGAGCAAAAGCTTACTCTTAAAGGGACACTAAAGAGAAACAGGAAGTTCAGCTGGAATAAAAGAGGGATCTTCAGGAATGCATGCACATTTTGTTGGGCGCAGAAATATGAGTTATTGAGAAATTCGTAAACAAAAACCAAATACCTCTTCTTCAATTTCTCTCACCCCAGATTTGGTGCTGAAGCAGTGTCGTCACAGATTTCATTGCTCTCAGCGAATCAGAATGCGCCATGATACGTCACCACTTACGTAAACGGCCGAGACGTCTCGCTGGCTGAATCATGGCTGCATGGCCGCTGCGTTTGCGTTCGCCGCGATGGATACAATTGCTGCCGCTGATCCTTGCAACGAAGAGCTCGCCAGGGAAGCAGGACAGCATTTCAGCGATATTCAGTGAAACGGAGCGCGAAATGATCCTCCGTGCTCGAGCGGTAGGTGTTTCCGCGTGCGATGGCGGTGAGCCGCCGGCCGCGCCGGCGGAAAGCAGAGCTTCGTTTTCGTCGACGGAACGCGAGGCGTCCGGTCCACCAGGCGAAGATGGTCCCGGCAAAACAAGCGTAGAAAGTTGCGCGCGTACTCGGTATGGTTTTTTCGTGGCTTTATTTAATGACATTTAGCACACACCGAGCAGCCAGTTTGCTACTGCAGAGGCACCTGTAGGGCATAGGCGGAAAGTTTTCACTGTTCCGGGGAGGGGGGGGGGGGGGGGGGGGGGGCTGGGGCCTGCCCAGCTTTCTGAAACCTACGCATATATATATATATATATATATACAGGGTGTTTCAGCGAACACTTGCAAAAATTCGTAAAGCTTGCCTGTGGCGATAGCCTTCTTTTTTATGGGGTTTTACGTGCCAAAACCAGCTCTGATTATGAGGCACGCCGTAGTGGGGGACGCCGGAAATTTGGACCACCTGGGGTTCTTTAACGTGCACCTAAATCTAAGTACACGCGTGTTTACGCATTTCGCCCCCATCGAAATGCGGCCGCCGTGGCCGGGATTCGATCCCGCGACCTCGTGCTCAGCAGCCCAACACCTTAGCCACTGAGCAACCACGGCGGGTAAAAAAAAAATGTGGCAGATAGCCCAATTCTAGTTAATGAGCTGGTCTACTCGAAGAGGCGGACATTACTTGCACAAAAAATTGAAATGCATAATCGACTCATTAACACAAATTCACTAATTAAGTTTTTAAGTAATTACCTGATGGCCCATCTTGCAATTTACAAATTGTAGCCACGGAGTTCTCAAGGCGGATACACTTGGAATTATTTCTCAGGATGACACCAGTTTCGAGATATTAATGCCTGAACTTTGCGGAGAAATGCATTGGCGTTCCAGTCAAATTCGTAACAAAATGTCGCTTTATGCATTGAAGCACACAATTAACTGGAACGCCAATGCATTTCTCCGCAAAGTTCGGGAATTAATATCTCGAAACTGGTGTCATCCTCAGAATTAATTCCGAGTGTATCCGCCTGACACCGGCAAAGAAAAAAAAATACATATTGCCGAGAGCTAGTGGGGCTATACTAGTTCAGGTGCAACCAAACTAGGCAGGCCCACTAAGCTTCATCAAAGTCACTCCCTCACCAGAACAGGAATTGGCCTCCCTGGTGCAGTATTCGGCCACTACCTCCCTCATGACTCCGACAATTAACCCATGGCCCTCAGTTCCCAGTGGCTGCGGAGCACCTGACCAAGGCGGCGGTCAGACCTGCTACGCGGCAGAGGGTGCTAAGAATCTCTGGGTCAAGACAGGCCGCCAATGGAAACTGAACCTGGCTACGTTCAACACGCGCACTCTCTCGAGTGAGGCTAGCTTAGCAGGACTATTTGAAGAATTATCAGGCATTTCCTGGGATATTATTGGCCTTAGTGAGGTTAGAAGAACTGGTGAGGCTTACACAGTACTGACTAACGGCCACGTCCTCTGCTACAGAGGTCTTCCAGATAAGAAAGAATCCGGGGTAGGATTTCTAGTGCATAACAACGTAGCGGGCAACATTGATGAATTCTACAGCATTAATGAAAGGGTAGCAGTCGTCGTAATAAAGCTGAATAGGAGGTACAAAATGAAGGTAGTACAAGCCTATGCCCCAACCTCTAGTCACGATGAAGAAATAGAACAGTTTTATGAAGATGTTGAGCTAGCAATGAGAAAGGTGCAAACTCAGTATACTTTAGTCATGGGCGACTTCAATGCAAAAGTGGGGAAAAAGCAAGTTGGTGAGCAAGCCATTGGAAACTACGGCATCGATTCTAGGAATGCAAGAGGAGAGATGTTAGTAGAATTCGCGGAAAGGAATAGGCTCCGAATAATGAATACCTTCTTCAGGAAGCGCAGCAACAGGAAGTGGACCTGGAAAAAGCCCTAATGGAGAAACAAGGAATGAAATAGATTTCGTACTCTCTGCCGATCCAAGCATAGTGCAAGATGTAGAAGTGTTAGGTAAGGTTAAGTGCAGTGACCATAGGTTAGTGAGGTCTAGGATTTCTCTCAATTTGAAGAGAGAGAGAGTGAAATTAGTCAAGAGGAAACAGGCCAACCTAGAGGCAGTAAGCGTAAAAGCAGACCAATTCAGGCTGGTGCTCGCAAACAAATATGCAGCTTTAGAACAGGAAGATGAAGATAACATAGAGCTAATGAATGAAACCGTAACTAGGCTGATCTCAGAAGCAGCAATTGAAGTGGGAGGTAAGGCACCAAAGCAACCTGTAGGGAAGCTCTCCTAAGAAACAAAGGACCTAATAAAGAAACGACAAAACATGAAAGTGTCCAACTCAAGAGATGAGATAGAATTCGCTGAACTGTCAAAACTGATCAACAAGGAGAAAGTAAGGGATATTCGAAATTATAACGTGGGAAAAATTGAGGAAGCCGTAAAATATGGACGCAGCATGAAATCAGTAAGAAGAAAACTAGGCATAGGACAAGGCAACATGTATGCACTGAAAGATAAGCATGGTAATATCATCAGCAATTTTGATGACATAGTAAAAGCAGCAGAAGAATTCTATACTGAGCTGTACAGTAGCCAAAACAGCCAAGCTACTTCCATTCGAAATAGTGATGAACCGGACAGTAGCGCACCCAAGATCTCTGCCAGGGGGGGGGGGGGGGGGGAGGGTTGACAGTTTGCCAATACCATCTAAACAGCACTAATTTCGATTTCTTCACGGGAAATTGTTAATAAAATGCGCTTTTTGCGAGTGTGCAGACGATTGCGCGTCTTACATCTTAGTTGCAGTAGTCAAATGCGTAAGGAAAGAAAAGGGGTTAAACAAAAGGGGGGGTTAAGTTGGCCTCAGAGGGGGGTTCCAACCCCCGAATCCCCCCCCCCCCCCCCCGTCGGTGCGCCACTGGAACCGGATACAGAAGCTCCTTCTATAACTAGCGATGAAGTTAGAAGGGCCTTGAAAGACATGACCAGGGAAAAAGCGCCTGGAGAAGATGGAATAACAGTAGATTTAATCAAAGATGGAGGAGATATCATGCTTGAAAAGCTTGCGGCCCTTTATACGCAATGCCTCACAACTTCAAGTGTACCAGAGAGCTGGAAGAACGCCAACATTATACTTATCCATAAGAAGGGAGACGTTAAAGAATTGAAGAATTACAGACCCATTAGCTTGCTTTCAGTATTGTATAAAATATTCACCAAGATAATTTCCAATAGAATCAGGACAACACTTGACTTCAGTCAATCAAGAGAACAGGCTGGCTTCAGGAAGGGATATTCTACGATGGACCATATCCATGCCATCAATCAGGTAATCGAGAAATCTGCGGAGTACAATCAACCTCTCTATATGGCTTTCATAGATTATGAAAAGGCATTCGATTCAGTAGAGATATCAGCAGTCATAGAGGCATTGCGTAATCAAGGAGTGGAGGAGGCATACGTGAATATCTTGGCAAATATCTACAAGGATTCCACAGCTACCTTGGTTCTCCACAAGAAAAGTAGAAAGATACCTATCAAGAAAGGGGTCAGGCAAGGAGACACAATCTCCCCAATGCTATTCACTGCATGCTTAGAAGAAGTATTCAAGCTCTTAGACTGGGAAGGATTAGGAGTGAGGATCGATGGCGAATATCTCAGCAACCTTCGGTTTGCAGATGACATTGTCCTATTGAGCAACAATGGAGAGGAATTACAACAAATGATTGAGGACCTTCATCGAGAAAGTGCAAGAATTGCGTTGAAGATGAATATGCAGAAGACAAAGATAATGTTCAATAGCCTGGCAAGGGAACAAGAATTCAGGATCGCCAGTCAGCCTCTAGAGTCTGTAAAGGAATATTTTTATCTAGGTCAATTACTCACAGGGGACCCTGATCATGAGAAAGAAATTTACAGAAGAATAAAATTGGGTTGGAGTGCATACGGCAGGCATTGCCAAATCCTGACTGGGAGCTTACCACTGTCGTTGAAAAGAAAAGTGTACAATCATTGCATTCTACCGGTGCTAACATACGGGGCAGAAACTTGGAGGTTAACAAAGAAGCTCGAGAACAAGTTAAGGACCGCACAAAGAGCAATGGAACGAAAAATATTAGGAGTAACGTTAGGAGACAGGAAGAGAGCGGTGTGGATCAGAGAACAAACGGGGGTAGACGATATTCTAGTTGACATTAAGCGGAAGAAATGGAGCTGGGCAGGCCATGTAATGCGTAGGATGGATAACCGGTGGACCATTAGGGTTACAGAATGGATACCAAGAGAATGGAAGCGCAGTCGAGGACGGCAGAAAGTCAGGTGGGATGATGAGGTTAGGAAATTCGCAGGCGCAAGTTGGAATACGCAAGCGCAAGACAGGGGTAATTGGAGATCGCAGGGAGAGGCCTTCGTCCTGCAGTGGACATAAATATAGGCTGGTGATGATGATGATGATGTATCCGCCTTGCGAACTCCACGGCTACAATTTGTAAGTTGCAATATGGGCCATCAGGTAAGTAGTTAAAAACTTAATTAGTGATTTTTGGTAATTAGTCGATTATGCATTTCAAGTTTTTCTGCAAGTAATTTCCGCCTCTTCGAGTAGACCAGCTCATTAACTAGAATTGGGCTATCTGCCACAGGCAACCTTAAATAAATTCTGAAAGTGTTCGCTGAAACACCCTATATATATATATATATATATATATATATATATATATATATATATATATATATATACCTCTGTTAACAGTTTTCTATTTCTAGCTTTATGGCGACAGCAATTATATCGACACGTCAGGCAAATTGTCGCGGTGGTCGTCGCCGTGATGTTCCGCATTAAATCTACAAGCTATATACATGAGCGACCCATACCCTGTGGGTGCAGAAAAAGCACGTGACAGTGAGCCAAAAAGGATGGCGGATTGATGGGCATTATTTCGCACGCGCTCAATATTCTGGTTAGTTGTAGGTCACGTAATCAAACGCAAATGGGAAGGAGAGAACACGTCTTCTCCTCCAGCCCTGCCGTAACTGTGAATGGCTGTGCGCGGCTGACGCTTATGGGGCCCGCGTGCCATATCTAATTGTTTGTAATCATTGGTGTGTGCAATGATAAAGGGCGACCAGGGATGGCTGCTAACTTCATTCGCGCTGTGTTCCTTGCCGGGCTGTCTTTCTGCGCCCCTAGTGTCGCAGAGTTAAGAGACAGAGGTCATCGCAGATCACTCACAGAGGCCGTCAGTAGTGGACATAAAAATGGGCAGATAATGATGATGAATCTAATTTTCAGAGTTACGGTGAATCGCGCGGCTGCAAGAACCGTTCGCCTCCGCTGCCGGCGTTCTTCACAATGCTTGCGTTGTGAAAGCGAGTGCTCGAGGTCATCCAGTGAGGTATTTACAGGTTTACATGGTCCGTGCTTACTATGTTCACTATGTCCACAGTGCTTGCTATTTTAATTTTGGTGAATATTTACTACAATTTATATGGCCAGTATAACTAATGTATAGACTCGTGTAAGGGCCACACTTTTCTGTCGCGATTTTGACGAGCCTTTCATGGGACCGGGCCATTTGACCTCCTTTTTCCAACTACTAGTATGAAATCCGCCGTAAACCTCCGCGATCGCCTCCTCTCGACATCCAGTAGCGACGCGTGAAAGTATGCTGCGCGACAATTTGCTGTTGAGCCCGATCAGAATCAGCGCACGGAACGCGATTGCTTCTCGGTTGGATGTCTTTTTTCTTTAATATTGGCTGTCAAGTTATGGGTGCGGCCCTTACACGGGTGCGGTCCCTACACGGATTTACACGGTAAGAATCTTCCTTCGTGTAACTGTCTTCTACTTCGCTATCACTAATACTGCTTCGCCTTCCCGGCCAAACTGCACTCTTTTTTATTTTTTAGTACTTTGAGTCCGAGTATAAGCGCTGCTGCGCATGACTTCTAGACTTCTATCATTCTGATTTTGAGTGAATCCGGCTTGGCATCATTTCGGTTACTGAGTGAATTCTGTATACAAGGTGTTTCAGCCAACAGTTTCCAAAATTTTTAAAGGTGGCCTGTGTGCTAGATAGTACAATTCCAGTTCATGAGCTCGTCCACTTGAAGAAATGGGCATTGCTTGCACAAAAAATTGAAATGCATAATCGACTAATTAACAAAATTAACCAAATAAGTTTTTAGCTAATTACCTTATGGCCATGTTGCAATTTACAAATTCTAGCCGTGGAGTGCGGATCCACTTTTAACTAAATCTCAGGCTGACACCAGTGTCGAGATAATAATTCTCTAACTTTGCGGAGAAATACATTGGCGTGCCAGTCACTTACTCAACAAAACGTCATTTTTTGCATCAAAGCACAAAAGTATGAAAAGAACAAATTATGGGATTTCACATGCCAAAACCACGATCTGGTTATGAGGCACGCCATAGTGGAGGACTCTGGAATAATTTAGACCACCTCGGCTTCTTTAACGTCCACCTAAATCTAAGTATGCGGGTGTTCTACCATTTCGCCCCATCGAAATGCAGCCGCCGTGGCCGTGATTTGATCCCGCGACCTCATGCTTAGCAGTCCAACACCATAGCCACTAAACGACCACGGCGGGTAAGCGCAAAAGTAACTGGAACGCCAATGCATTTCTCCGCAATGTTCGGGAATTAATATCTCGAAACTGGTGCCATCCTGAGAATTAGTTCCTAGTGCATCCGACTTGCGAATTCCACTGCTAGAATTTGTAAATTGCAACACGGGCCATAAGTTAATATGTTAAAAGCCTAATTGATGATTTTTTATTTAGTCGTTTATGCATTTCAATTTTTTGTGCAAGTAATGTCCACCTCTTCGTGTAGACCAGCTCATGAACTAGAATTGCGCTATCTGCCACAGGCAACCTTTAAAACTTTTTTGAAAGTGTTTGCTGAAACACCCCGTATTTATGGCCTCTACATGCAAGAGGCGATGTTTCCATTCTTAATGCGTAAATGTTGTAAATAAATAGAAGAGCTTTTGTTTCTTTTATTTTGTCGCCAGTCGTTAGCATTGCCTACTGGAAAGAGAATCAATATTGATTCACATATCACTCAAGTGCTTTTCACACGCCGTTGATAGAAGACTCTGCCGAAGGGGTCACTGAAGTCTACAGGTATTGTTTTTCAGGGTCAAAAAAGCACGCAAAGTAATTTGAAGTGAGGTGAACATATATCAACATATTCATTCTCTAGGTATAGGCTATCCTTTGAGTTGACTACCTCCTTCTCTTTAAAAAACAGAACAAACTTTGTCCCTTGTATATATTTAAATATATTGTGGCTGTGCGTGGTGTTCTCAGCAGAAAAAAAATGTTAAAATGAGGAAACACGGATGAGGTAGCCGCCGCTGCTGCTTCTAATGCGCTTGTCCTCCCATTGTCAGAATTTGCCGAAAGAAAGCGAAAGTATAAATTAAAGGCCGTGCACGTCCGTGCCAACAATAGTGTCATAAGCTTTTAGCCTCAACAAAAGTGAAAATGTGGAGGCAACGCAAGAGAATCCTCAAATTCTGTGGGTAACAGAACTCCGGTAATAACATTTTAGGGGCGGGGGGGGGGGGGGGGGGAAGGGGAGGCTTAGCCCCTCCGGGACAATTCCGGAGGGGGCTCGAGCCCCGGAGCTCAAGTTCCGGTTTCTCTTTAGTGTCCCTTTAAGGGGGTGAAACATATTGCTACGCCCATGGTGTTTTTTGTTTTTTTTTTCACACCGTTTGGTGGTTTCATCTTGGATAGTTAAGACAACCAATTACTAAAGAACTATCGCTCTTATCCATGATTTCAACACCAATAACGTTTCGTTGTTTTTCTCGGCACGAATGTACTCTCCTTGCCGAAAAATAAGAGGAACAAGTTATATGTTTTCGTGAACTGGAATGGTATTTCATGAATCGTCAAAAGTTGATAAAGTGAATTAAAATAGGCTGCTCCATTAGAGCTGAAAGGGTGTGGTTCGCCTCTTTAAAGTCTCTGTGATTTTCAGGGACACAGCAACGGGATTCGGCATGGAGGCGGCTATTCCCAAATGGCCGCAGGTGACATTGTGGAAACGCAGCCTTCACGGTCTGAAGAGTCTCCAGTGAGTAGCTTAAGATTGAACGGTCCTTTTTTCAAATTCATGTATTATGAATGTACTTGGCAAAGTGTTTAGGTCACAGGGAAATTACCGTCTCAAAAATTTTATTTTCAGTCCTGTAGACTTAGCACAGTTGTTTTCTTGAAAAACCATTTTTTATAAATTGTATTTGGGAAACGGGCCCGAACAACCCGAAGGTCGAAAATTCGTAATATAGTGGCCGTTGTTTGTGATTCCGCAAGGAACATGCAGCCGCAATAACTATTGTAAGTGGCCATGAGAAAGAGAAGGTGAACAAGCTGGCATGTACAAAAAAGGATGCCAAGCACGTTGTTCCGCGCTGTTATGGGGTAGCGTATAGAGTCCCGTTGAGCTGCGAAAAAGTTTACATTGACCAGACGGGTCGGTGTCTAAATTACAGACTCAGGGAGCATTCATCGTCTTTAAATGTCGTAGCGGGAAGTGCGCACTTGTCTGCGCACTGTAATTAATACGGGTGCATTTAGTTCTTTAGTAGTACGATTGTCTTTAGCAAGTCAAAAAACAAACTGGCAAGGGAGATTACAGAATTCGGCTAGATTTTCGTACACTAAGCCACGTACGTTAGTGTTCCCTCTACAGCGCTCCACGATAAAGGAGGGGGCTTTCTGAACTGTTAAATTTGAGGTCTTTAGACACATCTGTTATCAGAGGTTTTTATCTTGAGCCTTATCGGCCATGTTTGACTGCACCTTGTGATGTGTTTGACTGCACATTCGCAAATCACTGCTTTCGTGGACAACTCTCCCATAAAAATCAGTTGTAAGCGAGTATCTGTTCTGTCAAGTCTTCGGCCATGTTGTTAGTCCATGCGGTACGTTTACGAACTGTAGACGAGGCTGCAAAAGCAGAGTTACAGGCGTTTGATGATAAGAATGCGGCTGAAGTTCATGTACATGAAATGTGTACATGAAACACGAGCGACGTAGCACTGCGAATTGCAAACCGAAGCAGGCAGCACGTGTGTGCACAAGGAAGCAACACAACTAGTAAGAACAGGCGTATGACTGCCCTCAGCTGCATGGTGGCGTGGTAGCAGAGTCGTAGGATCTCGTAGGTCGATCAATAGACAGCATTTACCCGGCTTACGTAACCTAGAGGACCCTTTTGCCAGCAGGATGCGCCCCGAATTGCCGGAAAAGGCAGGAGAGGAGCACGGGATTGCCTTTTGTTTTTTGAATTCGTGGCGTCTCCTAGCCGCCTAGTTCAGCCACCAAAAGATGTTCATCACGGCACTCTGTGCCAGATGCGCCTGCCTATTTAAAAGATGTAAAAAAATGTAAGAGTTTAGTTAGGGGCTCTTTAAAGATTGGTAAATTTGAGCTTTATTCGATGAATATGTTGCCAAAGAGCTACAATAAATATATGGGTTTACATTTCCTAAGCCTTGCAGATATCCGTAGAGGAAATACATTCATTTAAGCTTCTTGTCTAGGGAATAGAGTGTATTGCACTAGAAGTATTGCGATATTGTCTCTAGTGATTGGTGCGCACTCCTAAATGGCAGTGAGTGAGTGATTTATTCTGATGAAATTGGGAATATTGGCCGCTTTTGTGTCACGATTTGTCGAGAAACAATAGAAATTTTGGCTTATTGGACATTCTTATATGGATGCGATTTTTGATAGCTACGGACATTTAGTCATACTGTGTTATATCACGTGGGATAAAAGTATTAGAAAGATATGTGGCGTTCATGCCCACGAATTTTCACTACAACGCTTCCTTTGTAGTATAGAAATGACGTGTGTGTCATGAACTTGTGTATATGTGAACTTTTCTATTTAAACTTTTCTGTTTGAAATGAACATTTCTAACTCTTTTTGGTAAATCAAATCTTTAGTCGCCAATTAATTATTTCCAATATTTTCATCATTAGGCCTCAGATTTATGCTCTCGCACTGTTTGAGAACACGACAGTAAATTATAATGACCTGCGTCCAACTTGACAGTCGAAAATTTTGTCTATTGATATGCATACTAGCTATATGACACTATGGATACCTTATTGTACACAGTATGTTACGTCTCAAAATGGAATTGTTAGCTATGTAAATTTCTCAACCACTCTAAAGGAACATTAGTAAGCATCTTGCACCGCTAATCCAGAAGAATCAATAAAATAACACGCAGCGTGCATTTTATATGAACCTATGCCAAGTTGTAGAATTACCTAGCTATGGCACTTAGCTCAAGCGTTGGGTAACATATTTGGCTGCTAGATTTCCCCCTAGAAGTCCTAGTGTGAAACTCCCGGGTGGTGGGATCCCAGGATCCCGCGTGCGCAATCTGAAAACAGTGACAAAATAATTGGGTACAACTCAAGTACTGCGTCAAGAATCAAACATGATACCAAACCAAAGACCATATCAGACCAATCACGATATCAAAGGACAATTTGGAAACCATGGAGAAGTGAACTTGGATAAGCAAAGAAAGGAGACCGCTGCATGCTCCATTAGATTTAACAGGTCACTGTGAAGCAAGCAACTTGTCGAGGCAATGTCAAAGAGAAGACTGTGCGAAGATCAGTCAGGGAATAGGTGACAGCATGTCACAAATATATGATATCCAGAAAAATATTTGGCCTTCGCAAATAGTCTTTTGGTGAAAAAGGACACCGCATCCCCCAAATTGTGAGATTCAACTGCAAACAAAACTAGAAGCACGCACATTGTAAGCTATGTCACTCAACATCGAGTCGACACATTGAAATCGGGCCTTGTCTTTCGACATCAGCGCTTTCCTTCGTTTTTAACAGCGAAGCTGTTTAAGCCAGCCGTAATTTCTGGTACGTATCAAGAAACTACCAAGAAAGAAAAGAAACTTTCTTGCCGAGATGGGATTCAAAATCGCGTACCCCTGGTCCCAAGGCGAGCGTCCTAACCACTAGGCTATAGAGCCACGCTAGCAGAACATGCACTTATGCGGACCATATGATTGCGTTTGAGCGTCGCCGTCTTCGTCCACCGCTGGCGCGTTCGTACGCTCGTGCTCAGCTAGGTGAAGAGGATGAGAGCGAGAGAGATACGCATTCACGGAGCAGGTCTCCTGGAACGCGGTGTCAGTGTTGCAAGCTGCGCCATGCAATGCGCAGTGACGGCCATAAGTCCGAGATGCGCGAAAAAAAATTATCATCAATATAAGTAATAAGATGAAATGTTCGCGCACTTCCGCAAAATGCTGGGCTATACGATCGCCCAGCTTCGCTGTTTCAGGCGTTGCGCGGCCGAGTGCAAGATTAAACGTTTTTTTTACTCTAATCCTTGCCTTAGACGTTTTTTGACGTATTTCTTCTACTTGTCTGTCAGCTTTCTCATATTGTGTCTAAATCAAGCGTTATCTTCTGCAAAAAAGCTTGGAAATCCCTTAACTGGTGTCAAATCGTAATTCTCTTTCTTTTCTTTATATGTAGAGTATCGTCTTTGACTTCGGAAAGGGCTGGGTATCCGAAAATTTCAGCTTACAAAACAACAAAGAGCAAAAAAAGGAATGAAATTGTAAAACACCGTTAAAGGAATCCTATGACAAAGTAATAAGCCACTATTAAAGCATATGCACAGATGACCAGTGAAAACAGAGCAAAGAAACAAAAGTTTACGAGTCTACAAGAACACAATCATGAATAGATAATCTGAAGCATTAATCTCGGCATTACCATGAGTCGATCTTGACAAAAACAAGCCATAATGCTATTGCTAATATTTTATATATAGAATTGGAGTTAGGATACCTTACAGAGGATGCAGGCAATGCAAACGGAGTCTCTCAGCATCTCTGGAACCATAACACGGCAAGCATTAGCAAATTATGAAGGGCAGCTTACCGCTTTCCTTAAAAACTAAGTATATTCAGTGCATGCTATCGGTACTAACATGTGGAACACAAACACTCAGGTTAAAAAAAAAAAACTTGAGAAGAATAAGGACCGCGCAGCAAGTGATGAGACGATACACGATAGGTGTAACGTAAAGAGACAGGGAAACAGTGATACGGATTACAGAGAAAATGTAGTAGGAAATATTCTAGTGGCTAGTAAGGGGAGAAAATATGGTGGGCAGCATATTTATTGCGTAGAACGTATGACGCGTTCTAGTTGCAGTACGGTTGTCTAGAAAGGGAAGCGCAGTCGTGGACGGCAGTGATTTCGGTGGTGGGGTGAAATTAAGAAATCTACTTCTACCATAGGATGTAATCGTCTGATGCTAGCAGGTGTAACTGCAGATGGCTGGGTGATGCCTTCGGCATGCAGTGCACATAACGTAGGCTGATGATGAGGATAAATGGGTCGCTGGACACCCCACACAAATGCCTTTGTCTCACAGTGGACTAAATGATGACCACCATGGTGATTCATGCTATAGAAAACTGCATGGTACAAAACTTGCTGTTGAAACTCAAGGTTCATTGCTCTCTTTGGAAATTAACAGATGTACCTTATACCAGAAAGCCAATATGGGGTGATTTTTGTTTACTGATATAAGAGTCCCCGACCGAGAACCAACCATTGCAGGGCGAACATCCGCCGATCGGCTCCAGAGAGTCAAACACCAGGTCACATTCTCTACAACCACTGAGTGGGAAATGGCCACAACATCTGCAGCAAGGAGACTGGGGACGAACTAAAGCGAGAAGCGGCTCAGGCAATGCACCATCAGTGAGAAAAACAACGCACCGCTCGTGTAATTCAAATGACAAAAGCCAACTGACTCTAAGATGGAGCAAGCATCAATGCTACGAAACGATCGAGTACTACGCTGACGTAAGCTGTTACTACGACGAACCTGAAGGTGCAGACGGAGACAACGACTACGATGCCATTGATATCAACCAATTTCCGCGTCGATCCAAGAGGGCCGGTCACGATGGAAGCTCGGGTGCCGTCGCATTTATTCGAACAAACACCACGCTGTAGACACAGGACCCACTGTAGGTGTTCAGTGATCATCGAGACAGTGCACTGTATCAGAACGAATTCAATACGATGAAACTTTTGTTCAAGTAGTTGAATAATGTCGAAAGTCTTGTAAATATTGAAATAGAACCTGAAGAGCTCTTAAGCAGAGAAAGGCGGCAATAGTATCCTGTTCGCAACATTCATTTTATTATTTCTATGACTTCTTACCAACTATATTTACCTGAATGTTGTCATCTTCAGCAGCCACATTACTCATTGTCGTAGACCACTATCCTATAGTTTGTTTGTTAGGAAAGAAGACACGCTTATGAGTGTATCTGTTACGGACGCATAAAGTACTTGTAGACCAAATCCGTTAGTGTTGTTTTCTCGGCTGCACTCAAGCAGCCATCAACTCTCGGATAACACGGGCACTGTGGTGACTACGTCTGGTATAATGTAAGCATTTCTTTCTATTGATTCCTTACCTTTCGCATGGGTTACCATTCAAGAGTTTCCCATCACTTTTTCAAAATAGACGGAGCATCACTCGGACCATTGAAGAATCTTGAAAACAGTACAATGGCAATAAAACTATTACAAAATTTGGGTCCGACATTAACACTGTAGAACAAAATAAAATGCCCTACTTGGCGTCAGGGGGGTTCGCGGTGCAGGTGCTACCTTGTCCACGTTCTGTCCATCATTTTTGGCATCAGCCAATATACTCTTGCGTCCTCTTCATCGAAAGTGTTAATTGGTCTTTTTGGTTTGTCTGGCTTTGCTGCGGAGGGACAAGATTCGGAAGACACGTTTTTCTGGTCGGTGTTATGCTAACTTCTGCGGCACCGATAGCATGATTATGCTGCACTGTTCACACAAGTCCGTGACGAGCTATTTGATAATACCTAGCTATGCTCTCGTATTTTTTTTCTCCAGGTACACCACGATGTCAGGAAAGAAATGCACCTGTTGCCTGAGAGTGCCGAACCAAACGAGAGAAATGCTTCGCTTGTAGAAGCTAGAAGAGATGCCTTCAGTACCTCCGAGGACACTCAAAGGAGATGTTCTTGCTTTAGTTTGTTTACAAAGTCTTGTTAGTAAACATTTCAATAATTCAACGCACGTTGCATAAAAAGCAGCTTTTGTGATCTATGTTATGACCGGATTATGTATAATAAGGCACTTAGGATTGAGGTTTGGCTGAACACTTAACAATTATTCGCCTGCTGTATTCAGATCATCAGGCAGATTGTCCATTGCTGCTGGTTTCTGTGCGTGCCAATAAAAATATCACAACACGCTTCGATTGCGTAGCTTTCGTCTTACTTGCCGTTGGTTCATATAGAGTCATGACCAGGCCAGTCGTAAATTCCTACTGCAAGGTAGGCTTCAAAAGCAGAAACGCTCTTGCACGTATTAGAGGTATTTCACAATTCATGAACTGTCACGCCTGGAGCCTTACAAAAATATCGATGTCTGGTAGAAGGCCCTCCTAAGCTGGCCTGCATCGCAAATGGACGAGAGCTTGAATTCAGTTCCAAAACTGTTCCTTAATCAGGGAGCACTCTTGATCATCAAGTGTTCTGCACACGATACAGGCTAAGGTATCTGAATTCGATATCGTTGTGCAATTAAAAATTGGCTATGCAATAGCGATAACTATACGCGTGCACGTTTGCTTAAAATTGCTTATTATCGCTGTGAGCTATTGATTGTGACCTGAACACCTAGTTAAGCACTATTACATAATCGTTTATTCCGAAAGCTGCTCAACGGATAGTTTTCTTCTTACATAAAATTTTAATATTATCAACCCTTTTAGCAATGCACACTTTCAGAGGATTTCACTTTCATGCCAGAGGGGTATTACAGCTGGTTTGTGACGAACTCATTATTCGCTCCGGCCAATGGGGCACGCCGGTCTTCACTCTTGCTAGTCGTAAATGTCTCCTGTAAAGCAAGAAAAGTTTATACTACCAATAGCTCAATTATGAACGCCGCATTCGTTACGCATCAAACTGGATATTTTGGGCTGGTATTAAACTCGCAAATTGGAGTTATCTTCTATATTCTACGCATTCTATTTATTATTAAGGTTAAGGTAACGCATCAGTTCAGGTCTCTAAACGGGGAGATGAGATGTTATCATGTTGCAGAGAGAGTCATATATAGCCTACGGAAGAAAATAATAATGTTTTCACTGATTGCTCAAATCTTAGGTTATTTGAATGCATTTTGCACAAGAAAAGAAACAAAATGAAAGTTTTCATTTGTTGTAGGAATGTTACCGTTGATTACGCGTAATAAAGCACGTTGTATTGCATGTTTTAGGTCTCCTAATTGCATGCATGTGTGATTTCTGACTCTTTTCGGATGGCTCAACGGGATCCGCAGAAACTGGCACTTTTACTTTCAAAATTCACCTTTTTGACCTTTAAGAACATTCTCAGTGTAAAAACTGCTTCATCGAAAAAGTTAGTGCGGATCCTGACCCAACACGGACAAGTAATCTCAATGCAATTTCTTAAGATCAGGCTATTATCTAGCTCTTTAACAAGATTTTTGCAATGAATGAACGCTTCAGCATATTTCACATCGGTTGCTCGGTGTTCCCGAGCGTGGCACATCTGCATCTCCAGGGGCCTAATTCCGAACGCCGATAGTAAGGAGCAAACATCCATGGCTTTAGAAGGAAAGCACACTAAGCTAGCATATTCATGGCATGCCAAACATAAATATCCAGCACCATGCTCAAGAGGAACGTAAGGGCGCTTAACACGTATTGTATTAGATATGGCCGAGAATGTACATCTCACCGCTCTCGTACCCACAAAGTATGCATATGTCCTTAACGCAGCGCTGTAGTACCTCGTGTTTTGAGTACATTTCTGGCTTCACGGGTTGAAGTTGTATCCTTGAAGCCACAGGCGTGGATGGGCCATCCACTAACACAATATCAATTTTATATCGTCTTGGGCAGCAAATTACAGTGTTTTCATTACCGCAATCATATTACTGCTGTGTGGTGCATCCACCCAAGCCAGTGGTTGGCTTAACATGTCAATCAACAAGAAGCGGTCATTTACAGAGATTTGCTGTGGTTCATGAAAAGACAGGACAGGTGCCTTCTCCTTTAAATATAACGAGATGCGGGCGCTTACGTTTTGTACTCTGTAAATTTGTATCCCAAATATATTTGTTGCTTCCCACTGCGTTAATGTGCAAGTACTAATGTAACCCATGACACAGTACTGGACGCAATGCGTACCGGACCATCATATTCGTTCTCAAGTTATCATAGTTGGGCCACATGAATGATGGAGCAGCTAGATGCAACAGCATGGCTGCATACGCGTGGCGTATAAATCAATCCACTTCCTTTAGCCATGATCGGGAGAGCGTTTGCTGAATAACGACTGAAAAATGTGTAGTAAAATGTGTCGTATATAAACTTATTAAATCCAAGGTTTCTTTTGCAAACTCCCGCCACAGTTTCGTATCTGTCAGCCTCTTGGTCGATTGCGTTTAGTCGATGTGTTGCATGATAGGGTGTCGGTGTCTTGCGTCATTGTAGAAGTGGCACATTCCTATAGTGGCACACACCTCGCTACCCAAGTTGGCGTCAAAGACGTTCATTAGAGAGCAGCAGACACATACCCAGGGACTTTAGTTGGCATCAAAGAGGTTCATTGAAGAGCAGCCCAGACTGAGTGGCGCATGCCCCGTGCAGCAAGTCCTCGTGAAAGAGTTCCTCCTAACAGCGGGGCCTACCCAGTCTCGTGACTCCAGGGACCCTTGTCGGCGTGCAGCAGGTTGGTTGAAGGGCGGCACGTATGTACAAATAGCCACAGACTAAGTCACCCTAGTTGATCCGACGATTGGTTGCGAGGTCTGTTACCTCATCACAGCAGCCCAAAGCGCTAACCATTAGACTACGGACTACCCAGTGACCCAGATAGGGGGGAGAGCGGTCAGATACAAACGCATAAACATAGATAGAGAGCCCTAGAAAATTCCGTGAAGTACCCTAAGAAGGTTAACCCATTAATAATGGCCACTTTACGCATGTACAAATATTGTCAACCACTTGTTGCCTCTAAACCACATATACCTCTTGATGGAATGCCGCATGAAATACAGCGGCATCTTGGATTTTCTAAAGATCAGTTGCACTTGGGCGACTCCATTCTTCGGCCATGGATATGTGCCCAATCTTGGCCAAATCACTCACTACTATGACACAAGGGGTATACAATGAGTTATTGTATTTACATACATACCATACTTTGTCCATGCACACCTCTCATTGCAATTCTTCTCTAGACAACCATCCTACATTGCCTGCGTCTTCGTAGCAGCAGTTGAATCGTCGTCTCACAGTGCGCATCCACCTTATTTGCTGTTTGCATGTTGCCGTACTTTGTAAACGCGGTCGTGGATAAACATAAACCATGCGGGAAAATAAAGTGGTTCAGCTGTTCGGTACCTGCACAAAAGCATAACCCGAGGTTATACATTACATTGGAGGAAAATAAACACAATTGTACACATCACATTTATTTTTATAATGTTCACACAAATGCTTCATTAAAGTTTCGCTTCACATAGATTCCGATTTGGCAATTGTATCAGCATAATGTTTTATACAGCATTCTTACGGTACCTTACGCATTTTACAGCAGCTAAGTATCTATCTATGTATGTGCATACCTATGTATAAAGTTTGTTATATTGTATCTAACCGTTTTCCCACCTACCTGGGTCACTGAGTAGTCAGTGGCCGAATGTGGAGCCCAGCGGGCTACAATGCTGAGGTAACAGGGCTCGCAACCAGCCCTTTGACCAACCTGGGTTACTGAGTCTGTATAAATGCGTGTGTAGCGCTCTTCAATGAACCTCTTTCGCGCCAACAAGGGTCAATGTAGACGTGAAACTGGGTAGGTACCGCTGTTCGAAGAACCTGACGTCGACTTGGAGCACTGGGTATGTGCCACTCGGCTTGTGCTGGTGTCCTATGTACCTCTTTGATGCCAACTTGGGTCACTCCATGGGTATGTGCCGTTGAGTGTGTGCCACTCTTCGATGAACGTCCGTCACGCCAACTTGCGTTAAAGAGGATGTGCCACTGGAAATGTGCCGCTCTAGAATGACGAAAAAGGTTCCTTAAATTTTTCCGATGCTGAGCGTCATCGAATCTACGTCACAAGGGTTCATCAAGGACAGCAACCCGACTCATTAGTAGGCTGCGCCGCTAATGCACTGGGTATATGGCGACTTTCAATTAACGTTTTCATGCCAACGCTTTGGCAAGCTGCGCCATGAATGCACTGGGCATGTAGGGTACCCGATGAACCTGCCGCCAACTTGGGTCACGGAGTGTACGCCATGGAGTGTGCGTCCTAGCGAGGGAACAATTCTCAGCGTTCGCAGGCACCGGCGCGCACCACGCTTCTCGTCTCTGAGGCCACGCGCGGACTTCTCAGCAGTGCCACTAGATGGCGTAAGCTCGTCGAGAAAGAAGAGCGAGAGTGGAGCCCTGACGCTGCACGACGCTTTTCACAATTGTTCAAATGCACCGACGCGCCATGCATTTCGGAGGCCACGCCAGGCTTCGTGGTGGCGGCGCGAGATGGCACCAGGTTTTCTTAGGGAAGCGGGAAACAGGAGTGCCGCTGCAGAGCGTGCCTCACAAATAACTCGTTTGGACGGCGGCAATGCGTTCTGCCCCTATATTGATTCAATAATAACGCATTATCATCGACACGATCCTGAGATGAGTTCTGTCGCATTTTTTTCTATGAAGTTACCTTAATTACTGTGAAAGATGAGGAGTTATGTGCCTTGCATAGAAAAGCAACACACAGCTGCTATACGATTATAAGTACGGCGGTTTTCACGTTTGAGATAGTTAGGTTAATTATCGCTGTGAAGAAGCAGCTCGAACGTAAGACAATACCTACAGCCATACGGGACAAAAGCAAGATTTATACGGTGCTGCGTCCTGTGTCCTTGAGCCATTGCCGCGTGTTCGCAGCTGTTTCTTCACAACAAGACTGTACAAGTGTGGCTTAGGCTTTGTATGGACGTGGGCAATGATGGGGCTTAATGTAAGTGTTTTTTTTTTCCCTGTCAGACAGATGCTGCTAGCTCATGGTCCCTTTGGAATTACGTCCCTTCGGTAAGTGTTGTGTGGCATTCATTTCGAGGCGAAATATATTACATTTTAACACGTCTCCTCAACCTCGCTGAGATTCAAGGGGAGAGAGCGGTTATTCCCTCACCTTCCTTACCCTCTCTACGAAGCTGTTTCCCCTTGCCACGTAGTTCTCTGGAACACACGTGGACACTGCATCATTACGGAAATTCACGTAGACCCACCTTTCTAGCTTCGCGGTTATGGTTTTGTGCTGCTAGGCGCGAGGTTACGACATGAAATCCCCGCTACGGCGGCCGTATTTCGATGAGGGCGAAATACAACAACGCCAGTGTCTCATGCATTGGGGGCACGTTAAGGATGCCCAGGTAGTCGAAATTAATCCGGCGTCCCGCAATTGGGCGCGCCTCATGATCATATGCTGGTTTCGGCATGTAATACCGCAGATTATAATTTTCAATCTAAAGACACATTGGCTGTCTTGTTTCAAAACACGATCAGCTTCCGCTTGGGAGGACACTGCACCATCGCGGTTATACGCCGTTTTCGCCACCACACGCGCAGAGGAAAGCACGCAACACGAGGTGCAATAATTTGATAGCGGGCAACAGGCAAACGAGACGAGGGGGAGGCACGGTCGTGCCAGTGTGTGGCAAACGTAGCTAGAGCAGGGCGAGTGGAATTATGTTCATTGTATGTCAGCGCAACAACTAGACAAAGACGTAGAGAAAGAGACAATCACAGGTGCCGTCCTTCAAGTGAAGCTTTAGTGCAAACACGTAAACAATATACACAGCGTAGATTGCACCAAAGTGGGAAAAAAGAAATAAAACCAACGCCTTGTACAACAGCGCTACATACATCACGTCCGATAAAACATGATTAAAAAAAGTAAAGTTCGCCCTGCGTTTATAGTGCTGGAGCACAGACGTTCACATGTGTGCGCATGTTTATGGATATCAAAATGTTCAGCTATTCCGCGCGTGCGCTGGTCTATGTGCTTCGTAACGACAGCGGTTACGCAATCACGAGGGCAACACATTTTTTTTGTGGTAAAGTCTATATTCGACAGACCGGGCATTGCATCAACGTACGCCTGAAAAAAAAACACATTTCATTGAACGGCACACTGAGCTCTCATATATCTTGCCACTGTTGCACTTCTGGTAGCGTATTCCTTTTCGATAGTACCGCTATCGTTATGAGGCACAGAGATCAGTGTAGGCGTGAGATATCTGAAGATAGGCGAGATAACTGTTTTCGGTTGCTTTGATTCCCGGCTACGATCGCATTTTTCTTTGGGTCATTCCCATGGAACGCTATTGGGCGTCAATTTTGCTTCACTTAAATAAAATGTGGCGACATTGCAGTTCGGACATTTTAACTATACGGCGTCCCTCATGTCCGCATTTTTAGAATGTAAACTCAGTTTCACTGCATATATGCGCCTCGTAGTTAAAACAACCATTGGACAACCTTGAGTTGGTTCTATAGTTAAAACAACGCCACGCAAAAGGCAGTGATAAGAAAGACTGTTTTTATTCTGATGGACACGTCGTACTCGAGACGTCGTCCTGTGGTGTCACCACATCATATTCGCGTAGAGTGCTTCAGTTTTTCAATGTCATGACACGAGTTAGCTGAAACATGCTGTTCGCATTGTCGAAAATCACCTGTGAGAGTTGTTCTGCTCTTTTTTTGCCCCACAGGTGACCTGGCCTTGGTTCTAGTACAAGACGTCACACATGAGGCCAATTCAAAATGCTATGCTGGGTCCTGTGCACTATTAAATCTTTTTCCCCAGGCAAGACCAACGACTTCAAGATGGCCAAGGCAGTATTTCGGCCACTCCAGTTTTCCTGTTCAAATTGACTCCATGGGCACACAAAATGAAGTTATGTGTCTAAAGAACTATTAGGGGTGACTATGACTCACATTACAAAAGAACGTTTTTGTTTGGCCCTCATTCCTTCCAGACATGTCCTGCTAAGCGAAATTTACGATGCCATATGCAGTGTAGCACGGCCACAGCACACTACTTCAGATATATTTTTTTTGCCTTAGTTTTGTTTACATGAACTTGACGCGAGCGTGTCGAGTCGGAAGTCGAGCTAACCTAGTTTCACTTTATGCGTTTATATGCATCTTCCCAAGGCAGGTTGCGCGAGTGTGTCGATGCCTCGCGTGCAGATCGACAAAAGTTACCTCGACCCTGAGCATATTTCGACCTGACAACACGACTCGAGTTTTTTTATATGGTTCGTGTAAACGCAACTATTTTCCACACGCGTCTCTACTCTCTGGTACGTTATGAAATAGATAAGCAGCGATTTTGGACAACAGAGTGCGGAAACTAGATGCATTTTTCTTACTGCGAGAATTCCGAGAAGTCATATAAAGAAAATGTTATTTTAATGTCACTAGGTATTGTTGTGAAGTCCGAGGGGGTCCGAGCTGCATGCCACGAAGGTTCTATAGATGTTGCCATGCCAGGAGCCGGGAGAAGGAGAGGTCCTGGGAGATCAGAAAAGGGTTTTATATACAACTGTACATAGTAATTTAAGCGAAGGGCTCCAAGATGGTTGGAGCCGTCTACGTGCTAACGTCTTTGCATGTCCGAGCGTTTTCATCTCCGAGCGTCACACAACACTCAAGCCCCACTTTTTTATCCCTTTCGTTTCTCTCTTTCACTCGACAAGAGAATGCACTTTAGTTCTTCCTAGCCAATGACAATCTTCGACAATATCCCGCCCATGATGTGTCCCCGTTCCGCCGGACTCCACCTCCAATGTTGTTTGATCGCCTCCGCACAGCAGGCAACAATTGGAACCTTCGGAACCAAACGTCGACGTGGTTCCCACGGGAAGGCTCGACACTAGCCCCGTGCAAGAATTAGTCGCCTCTCCGTGACGGTCAGTTTGACAGGGTCCGGAGACTGGCCTTCGCGGATGCTACCGTTTCCAGGGAGGGCGACGGCTGTTGTTGTCTCGGAAGGGGGCTCCTGGTTTGTGCGTCACCTTCGGCGCCGAGCCTCGTCGTAGTTCGGGCGGGCGCTGGTACTTGTTTCAGTGACGCACGAGGCCGATGATCCATTTCAGCCTGGGGACTAATTTCTCGCCCATCAGTCCCAGGTGACGGGTGATGCTCCCTTGGCCTCGAGAAACTACGAGCGTGAGCAGCACTCCACAGCTGCACGTCTGTCCGTGAGGCCTCCTTTGTCCAGAAGGATCGCCAGACAGAACAGTATGTGTGCAGACTAAGATGCTTACCAGAGCGATAATTTTACGCCCAAAGCACAGACAGGCTTGCTTGCTTGCTTAACACATTGGAACACGCTCGAAGAATGATAACAGTTTCTTCTGTTCATCAACCTAGTAGCATTCTGTTTATTGACATTCGTATCCTTTCTTTTATGGCTTTAAGAAATTATAAGATCACTTATTTACTTCATAAAATACTAAACACCAACTTCCCCTTACCCAACACCACATTTAAGTTCCCACGTGCAAACACGAGGCAAACAACTAACTTTAACTTAAAGCTTCCCTTATTGCAGCAAGTGTCTACGGTGAACAATTATTGAAGTTTTTGGTGCTATAGCTTGGAACACTGTGCCTGTGGAAATAAAAGTAACCTGAAACTTTGAGCTTGCATGTAAACGCTTCTTGTCTAGTCAAACGTAATAACTGCTCCTTTGTAAATTAATACTTGTTCATGTAAGCAATGTTATTACTCACCGAGAAAATATGTACGGGGTTGACCTATATATATTTTTTTTCAGTATTGGACCAGCTACTAGCCACTTCAGGCTATTGGTCCAACTACTTTTGTGCGCATTCCGTGACTTTTGTAAATAAAGCTCATTTTCATTGAATGATTGATTGATTGACTGATATAAACAAGAGCGTTCAGAAATCTTTCTGAGCGTAACATCACTTGCTATTAGTGCAGTTACTAAAATAAAATATAGAAAATCTGAAAGTACGCGAGCAATCTTATAATATCGAAAATTCTCGCAATTTTTTGCTGTTATTGCTTTTAGTGTATCTTCAGATCAACTGAATGTCTGAGTGTCTAAACATATATTGACTCCTCGCCCAATGAATATTTGTTTGTTGTTTAACTAGCACCAGTCTTGAAAGAGTTTCAATGCTACTTTTGTGGTGAATAAAGTTTATAGGGTAATGCTTTGCATATGTTTATGACGCTGCAGTGATTTCTTCTAATTTTCCCAAATTCACTGTCTTAGATACAAATCCAGCATTTGTTGCAGTCGTTCTTGTTGCTGAACTAGCTAGGATGCGATCTACGTTTTTCTGCGTTCAATGCAACAGATAACTGAAGACTGCATCGCCTAGGTGTGTCCGCGTTGTCCTCGATATGTCAAATTCTCATTCTCCCATGGAAATGTATAGAAAGCGAAGAAATGTTCTTATTAGGCTACCGCTGTGCCAATTTGAAGGAAATGCGTTGTATTTAGGAGACAAAGTTGATTTCTAATTTATGGCCACAAATATTTTGCAAAAAATTGCCGAAAACTGGTAAGTTTTTAAAATTAGGAAGCACGAAGTTTACTAATCCGCAAATTTGCGGCAGAAACACACTAGCCCTCAACTTTTTAGAAACTAACATCGCTAACTTTTTAGCGATGTACCGACTGTCCCAGACATGCATCGCAGTACTGGTAAGTGCCTGTGTTAGAGCATGTCAATCGGACAAATGGGATATACCCTTCAGACGATGTTTGCTTAATTATGTGCATCACGCTATCACACCGAAAGCAATAGCAATGGTGAAAATAATCAGTTTTAACGTGTCTCTTGCGTCTTGACGCACTTTTGATCGGACCTGTGCACTAGCGAGATCGGTCAGATATGTATTTTTGTAAAACAAGGCAGGATGGTTGATGGCTGCGGAGCTCATTATGCCGTCATGCGGTGGGTTCACTTCTTTCTTTGTTCTTCACAGTGTATCACATAACGCCTGTTTTTCCAGTGGCTCGGCTTTCCAAGTATATATTTATATGCTAGACATGAAATAATTGATGTTCTCATATTGGTTGTCCCTATTGACACTTCTTGTATGGTGTGCACATTCTGTAAACAAACTCTTTCAACAGCAGTATGCTTTTAATGTTTCTGAAGATTTAAAAAATGTGGTGGAGGAAAATTTCAATGGACAGAACTATTTGGTGCCTCAAGCGGATGTGTTGACCGATAGCTTACGTAAAATTGTATTACAATGTTTGCGAGGGTTCTGCAAAAGTCACCACATAGAAATTAGTGTTATATTTAGGATCGTGAATATTTCTTAAATTTTCCTAGCTTTAGATGTCTCAATAGGTAGCGCTTACAAAATAGTGACGTGTTTTATGAGTTATGACTTGTAAACCTAATTCTTTAAGTTTCTCAAATTTAGCTATTTTTAACAGTCATAGTAAACAAATCAATGGCCATAATGAAAATGCCACTTTCTGCAGCACGTATAGGTTGACTGTATGTTTTTTTCTTTTGACGGCCACAAACCTCATGAAAGCCGGTGCAGTTTAAGCCGGGAGAAACAATTTCTCCCTTCCCATAAATTTAGATGGGAAGCTCATGATGGTAAGCTCCCTCTGAAACACTTTGGAATCGCTATGAAAATGTTCATCGCAAACTTTTTACCTTTTTTAAGGCGAGTATGCGCAGAGGAGCAGCATGTGCCATATCTGGGTGCCAAGCGCTCCTACATACACGTAATTTTCAAAGCAGTAGTTTTATTAAAATGCTTACAGCATTGTGTAATGGAGCCTTGGGGCTTCATTAGCGTTCGTAGGGAACCCTAAAGGCACTTTTCACACTTTAGGGCTTATCTTTTAACCGTAGCATAAGCCTCATCAATCTTAGGTACTCGTGTGTCGTTTACGACTCCGTCCACGATAGCTTTTCCGTCAGGCACGCTATGTCATGCTCACATACGCGCATGACTTTCGTAGGAAATGCGCGGGGAAAAGATTAAAATTATTTTTGGTACACAAGATTAACACTGAAGAGTGCAAATATTTTTAAAGTGAGCAGATGCGCTGACGAGGCAAGAACAACAACTCGCCCTTTCATCCGCTCTTAGGGCCCATTCGGGAGGTTGACTTCAGAGCACTCTGGCAGCTTGGCAGTGCAGTGAAAGTAGCGAAGTACTGCTTTACAGTTGCATTGATGAGAATGAGCGGGACAATTAGCGCTAAGCTTACTTCAGTGTCGTTGTGAGAACACGCGCTTCAGCATGCTTGCACAAAAGTTGGCTTGCTCTCTTACATCTAAACAGACAGGCCAACTTAGTGACACTTTGAGCGAGTGTCACTTCGAGGGCGCGCTGTCATACAAGCAAGTGTCGTTTGTAATCAATGGCAGTGTGATGGGTAAGTCAGCCAGAACATAATTTGTTTCTTAATTTATGGAGTGTCTAGAGAGTTGCATTACAAGGCAATGTGGTAACTGCGTTCAACAAGTTGTGCTGCATGTGTGTGTAGGTGCTGAGAGTGGCGACGCAATTATGCCTGAGAAACGAGACGACTGGCACCGAAGTTTGGAACTGCGGTTTCCATGACCAGGCACGCTCATAACATTGGAAATCCCGAAAGATAGTTTCAGAATTCATTCCGTCACTGAAATGTGTATGAGTTCATTAGTTTTTGTATCGGTGCTGTAAGTTTGCACACTTGAACGCAGCGAAGCGAGTTCCACAAATACGCTCACTGATGAGTTTGTTCTACATAGAGGGCTCGCTAAATCTTCCGTGTGACAGCCTGTGAGAGATACTAACGGTAACGGGCACTCGTCCAAAGAGACACTAGATTTGCCCGTCTGACAAGGGCACATTGTAAAAATGTTTGCGCCCTTGCAGGTACTGATTCGTCCCATGAATAAACCCTAACCTTTAACCCCCTAAGATTGTTTTATTGTACACGACAGCGAGCTCAACCGCAAGTTCTGTGAGGGAAGCCGTTGTGGAGAACGGCCTAATAATACAGACCACCTGCCACGCACTAAAATATCTCAAGGGAGTGTTTGATAGCCATGGTTATTAAAGCTTATTTCGTGCATTTTTCGTGGCATCTGTTGCTGCTATTGTCATGTTTACTTGGTGCAAAAAGTCGCCAATGAGAAAATCTTCATTGGTTCTCATCAACGATTTCATCTCACACTTGACTGAGGGTGTTAGCCACGGGACAAAAAAGCACCCTCAAGGGTGCAATTCTTTTTTTTACTGCTCATTGCGGCAGTTTTGTAAAGCTAATTATGTAACGCTTTTCAACGTAACTTTTCGAACAAGCCACTTGTTTCACTTTATGGGCGGATGCGAGGTGAGACCTCGCGAAATGTGGCTCAGCTCTCTTTGAAAGAATGTGGGAGACACGACGCAAACTCTCGAAGGTATCGCTATTGCGCTACAGCCTTGGCGTGCGGCCCCACCTTTGCCCAGCAGATAAGGGGCTCCTGCAAAAAATCGCGCCGCGCGTGTCGCAAATAGCGACGATGTGTGGGTGAGTTACACACCGGTGGCGTCATCCCCATGGATTATCAACGGTGTTTGGTGCAGTTGATATTCGTTTTCGGCATCGCCGGAGCGAAATCTCAGGATACCGAAGCCCTTACCGATGCCGTAAGTTCATGTCTTGAAGTTGCCGGCCGTGCTTTTTTGTGTGGACTCGCGAATCTGCAAGGAACCTGCTTTTATTTTAGCAAAACGTGTCCACGGGCTAGTGAGCTCGTACTTATAGGAAAAGCTACAGCGTTAACACGAAGCACGCGAGCAGAGCTTAATTCGGTGCTGTCACCTTCCGTGTTCCCGTCTTGTTGACGCTACGTTTATTGGTTGAACTTTACATTACTTGAAGGTCATCGTAAGCTGCAAGACTGTTTCCTTTCGTCATAGTATCAGGCTGTGTAGAAAATGGCATACGTAATTTTTGCTGTATGCTTCATTTGCAAGTTATTATTCCACGTTTCGCAGCCAGCTGCTAACAACACCTAAGCATTCATTTCACTGATTGCCAACCTTCGTTTATATCAAAATGTAATGCTGCGGAGAAGCAGGGGACATGCTTTATATGCTGCTAAAATTTCTAAAATATTAAATAAGCAAAACGAAAATAAGCGGAGAATACACATAAACGAAGACAATAGACCGTTAAGTTCCTTACAGAAGTGGCATATATGAACTTATATAAAAAAATGCCAGACACTTTCGGGAGCAGGAAATATGTACTGCCTTTTCTGCGATCTGCGCAAAGTTTCCTTACAGAAACACCTCTGTTGCTTTCAACCTCGTCAACTCACTTACTACTGGAAAACAGTTCTATATTTACATAATAGGCCAGATTACACCGGAAACATATCCCCAACTGGGCATATTATTCCCGCGGCAAACCATGCACACCTAGGTACAACGAGTATGCACAAATATGCCTTGTAGTCATATTGTTGTATGAAATTATTGGGCGGTTTTGCCTAAAACAAGGAACAACTTTGAAAGGGAGCGTAACACATAACACAAAGCACTCCGTCTTCTTTCGAAGTCGCTACTAATGAGTTTTGTGCAAAACAGCGCGTTCATTCATACAATGTTGAATAAATTGGCTAAAACGTCAACTTTATCCTTCATAGTCACCAGTGATAATTGATACACAGCGAACCCAGCTACAGGGGTTTGCATAAAGTGTATGCGTCTCGTGCACTCGGAATCGCATTATGCATATTATGAAAAAATTCGTAATATAGAAGCTTCGTGGAACTCGTTGAGATAATAAATACCTGCGTTCTCCAATTTTCTTCCCCTTATTCAAAAAAAGAAGGAAAGGTGGAGGGTCAAGCAACAAAACCCCGTCACTAGTCGCCTATTTTGTTGGTTTCAATAGTATTTTTTTCAGCGGAAGGTATTCTTATACTACTGCAGATTACTGATACTGTCTTCAGATTTTTTGTCTCTTAATTGCCAAAGGAAAGCTTTCTCCGTAACATGCATTCTGCTTTCAATAGTCAACATGCCAAGTGCCTAACGCTGCAGCCTGACAATTGACCAAAATTTTCCTCCTCCGAACACCACCCCAGACATCCACCGGAGTTACTGAAGCATTGGAGCAAAGCCTTAGTTCTTCTCCGTTGGAAAAAGGTGAGCCAAGCATTGCGGAAAGCTATTAGCAAAGTGTTCCAAGATTTCGTAAGGTGCTGCAATACTACTATGGCAGTTTCATCTTTTCTGATGCTTCAGTTCTACTCCGTACGCCTCTAATCGATGCTTTCACATCTCCATTTTTATATGCGTCATTGTTTTTTTTAAGACATACATTTTGCTTGTGCCTATCTTTGATACTACCCCCATGAGGATCTGTTTTCGTTTGCACGTTTCCCAATTTCCTCATTATTACTCCATATGAGAAGCCTATCACAAGGAGGTTCTTCTTTATACTAATCTTCACAGTTGTAGTCACCTTCATCTACCCCACGACGATGTTCAATGGATGTGCAGCGCACTGTTCAAGCATACATTATGTTCCCCGTTTTCACTGAAAGGTATCGAAAATCAACAGACTCGCAAATACGGGTATTTTAGGTTCCTTGAGCAACGCGCTGTTATTCTTCGTACAGCGCATAGCCTGCACAGTCCGATTGGACCTATATATTAGGATATATAATATACGTATGGCAGCTAATATCGGTCACGCGATGGGGCACAAGAAACAATGAACCGTTGGGGAATATCTTGTATGACAATGAAGTGTCCCACTGGTCATATGCGGTTTGGCTTGAAAATTGAAAAATTAGCCATGAGTGTTTATCCAATCATCAAGCTGAACTTATTTGAAGTAGCGCAATCACTCATGTTGTTAAACATCAATTCAATTTACTGATATACTTATGAGCTACACACTTCAGTGCTTCCTTAAAATCTCCAATGTGAGCAGACGCATCTGATTGAGGAAATGGTCACGTGCAGCTGACGTTTCGCAGGGTAACTGAGTTTCTAAGGCGGTATCGGGGAATATAATGTCTTCATCTAAAACTGAATGATGCGCATTCAGCCATCCGCAGCTGGCCACATGAGCGTGAATATATAGTTTGTTGACCACCACAATACAGCCTTGTAGGATAATATGTTAATTCCGAATGATGTTGTTCTGAATATGAGAAACTCTGTGCAGAAGTTTTAGTAGTTAACTATGCCACCTTCCCACCGGTCACGCTCAAACTACTGATGTAGAAATCGTACCTTACAGAATATCTGACCATATTCCTGAAATATATTGAAATTTGTTTCGATGAATACGCTAAAAGATAGCATGTCCAGGAAAAATACCTGTGAGTACCATGGTACAAGTACCCAACTAGTGCTTACCGTTGTATGTATAATTCTAAAAGGAGTAAATAATACTTCCATGTACAACTGTTTCGGGTCTTCTGGTAATGGTATTGTTATTGGTGTTTCACCTTGCAATATTGCTGCAGTCCCAAGACTTACTATCGTTCTTTTTCAGATGCCGAGCTATTTATTAACTTGGAGCGAAAAGTCGCCAATGGCGTTGTTCTGGACATTAAATGGGATGCACCACACGACATCACACCAATGTACAATTTCTCAATCATTTGTAAAGACAATGAGACTGGATACCAGCGTGAATATAAAGACGCAGCACCTTCACGACACGTCGCCTTGTCTCTTTACAAGCCATTGACGACATTCGAATGCTCCATAACCACACTAAAAAGTGACGAAAGTGGCGTACCTGTTGTTGGGCCGTCAACTACATTTAGTGTGTCAACTGGCGAAATCCGTGAGTAAAACATGTGCTAAATGTATTTTTGATGCACGCCATGTCTATTCTTCTGTTAGAAATAAATTTCCATTCCTTTTAAATGAAAATGCAGTGATGCTATTCATCCGTCAAAAGAAATAACGGTTGCCTCAACAATGTAGGTGTGCGAAATACGAAATAATGGGTCTAATTTGTTCTCTTTTTGTGCAATGTTGATGATTCTTTAGAGCACCCAACCTACGAGATCCTGGCGTCAATTATTAAAAGCTTCGTTTCGCCTCAGTGCAGCCATTTCTTTTTCTCTAGGCTCAAGTGTAAATTTGGGTGCTGTGTAAACATGGTATCTGTTACAATGTGAAAAATATAAGGACTATAGAGAAGCAGTAAAAAAAGAAAAATCCGCCACTTGCAATGAATGCAATTCAATCTCTTTAAAGTGGTTTTCGTTGATATGGCAAAAGCAGTGCTGGTAGTAGTCTTCATATTTGTCATAGTGAGTGATGAACTTATAATTTTTGTTTCATATATATCTTCGTTTATATTATGGGGACGCCGGCCGTATGGCAGCGCGATCATCACCATCGGGGCCTTGCGCATGCGCTTGTGCCACGCTGGTGATGATGGCGGCAAAGCGGCGCTGCCATGCGGCCGGTGTCCCCATTATATATATATATATATATGAACGAGAAGAAAGGGAACCGCGGGGCCCGATTTTAGTAATCATATCACAGGAAACTCACAAACAAAGACACCAAGGCCAACATAGGGAAAATTACATGTACTTACCAATTGAAGTAAAGAAATTACAAATTCATGAAAATTAAAGTGGATGAAACAACAACTTCCCGCAGGCGGGGAACGATCCCACATCTGCGCATTATGCGTGCGATGCTCTTACCGTTGAGCTACTGCGGCGCGGTAGCTCAACGAACAATTTATGTTTTTACTGCTACAACCCTGGGAGTGTTAGCCAGCGCCACCACTCACAAACCATGGCGGCGAATATGGAACATCCTTTCTGCCGCAGGCGTCACGAGCACGTGATGTTTTTGGGTGAAGTCAACTGGTGATGATGAACCAACCAGCTCCTTTGGACACGCCGTAAATTTTCATTTTACCTTACTTCGGTATTCTTGCAGTTCCTCCAACAAATGTTACACTTCTTCAACGTACTTCAACAAGCCTTACATATTCCTGGTCTGCTGATACTACCCCCAGTACGTGGAAGGTTTCAGCAAACCTTATAGGAGATGGGGAGTGCGGCATTGATGATACAAATGACCATGGGGAGAGCCAGGAGAAGATGGTCGTGTACAACTTCACCGATCTCACACCGGGATCGGAATACAATGTTTCCATTCGAAACTGCCACGACGTGTTTTGCAGCAAACCGACGTTTGTTATTGGAGCTACTGATCTTCCAGGTGAGCAGTTTCTCCAAAATTCGTGACTATGTCTTTAAAAAATTGCATTACTCGTATTTACGCTAACATGTGCTGAATGTGTGAATGCTTTTTCTAGACAATAAAATAAATGACTAAGGTATTTCAATGTGTATAGATAGGAGTGTATATTCCGAGCTGTGTATCCCCATAAGGGGGTAACAGCGCCCACAGACGGGGATGGAGTGAAGAAACAACAGGACAAAGCGCTAGATCCTGTTATTTCTTCATTCCGTCCTCGTCTGTGTGCTCTGTTATTACCCCCTTAAGATACTTTACCGGCTAGCCCACCACGCCATCCTTGTACCCCTCTTGGGCAATTTTTCCCTGCATTATTTATTTGCACTGTAAGCCGACAGTGCAATGCGTATATTGTCGTAACTATGCTGTGTATGGTATGTCTATGTTCTTGATGTTTTTTTTTTCACACTATATGTTCTGTATTTATCTTAGTGGCGCAACGTACTCCATATGTACGAAAAAGAATTTTTATCGACTGGATTTAGCTTTGCAGAGATATATTCTGTAACAGGCCAACTATGGTCGGGTACAACTTTAGATGGCAGGGGCATTTACCCCTCAAAGGCCGATGCACGCGAGCCTCCACCAATGGGCGCGCACTCTGGACTGACGTCATGAGCCGGACGGCCGGTGGCCCCGCCGACGGAGAACATGGCAGCCCGCGCTTCGAGCTGGGTCGAGTCCGAGGCTATTTCTTTAGTCGCGAAGGCAATCAGCCGCCACGCTACGGTGATCTGGGCGGGGCCTCCCCTGTCTACTTAAGTTTTACCCGACTATAGTTTAAAATGCAGGTGTGGTAAAAGTGGTGTAACGCGCGTAATTGTGAGATGATGGTTTAGGAGAAAAAGACTACCCAACATAGCGAAATCTCGAAGGTTTCTTCGATCGGTCGTGAAGACTACCAACAATGGCATATATGCAACGTTCGTTGAAATCTGAACGTCTCCGGGACAGCGTGCGTTGCAGTTTTAAGTATCAGGCTGGTACTTTAATTGGCACTTTTTCATGGTTTCTTCACGTGCGCATGCTGAAGCTTTTAGAATAGTTCCGTTTCTACACTGCACGAAAGCGAAAGAATGCTGCACTTTAACAGAAATATAACCTCTGCAGCAGTGAGAAAATGTGAGAAAATATCTTTAAGAAATTGCAATTGTCATGGAAAGAAAAGTTATATGTACCAAATACGAAACGAAAATTGTATTTGTGTTGGTTGGCATAAGACAGCGATTTCACAGACACTGCTTTTTTATTTCTTATGCAACTCCAGGTCCAGTTACAGGTTTGAAGCAGAAAATTGTGAACGGCACAGTTCTAGACGTTTCCTGGGACGCTCCAGATGGTTGCAAGGACTTCGACGGATATACTGTAAAATGCCGGGGCCTCAGTACTGGTCAAGAAGCGTCTAAAAACGTCGACAGTGAAACCCAAGTTTTACTACCTCTCCTCAAGCCTAAGGAGACATTTGAATGTTCAATACAGCCATTCGTTTTGAACTCAGCTGACCAGCGCATAAATGCGACGACACTCGATTTTCAAGTTTCCACAGAAGGACTATGTAAGTAAAGTCACCCGCTAATGTCTTGTCGACCACGATTTCGCATATTTCAATGTTTCAAAATACTCACAGACCACAGCGGTGTAACCAGCAGTCGTAGATTGAGGCTTTGCGGCAGAACTTCTTTAAAGTCATGACATTTGCAAAAAAAAAGTTGTCGCAGTTTCACCTGAAAGGCGAAGCATCAATTGCGATAGCAAATTTGTAGAGAGCTATACGAAGTAATGATATTAGCTTTATCAGCTGTATAAACTTGGACATGCAGCAGCGCCGGCAACACGCAGAACTGTTGTCGACGCCGTCGGCGTTTTGCCCGCGTTCGATCAAAATGCGTGCGGCGTTGGTGACTGTTGCCGGAGCCTCTGATATAAATAGGCACTTGTTGCCGCAGCTAAGCGTCGCCTCCCTCCCTCCCCCTCCCCCCCTCCCCCACGGCCTCTCGCGCGTCAGAAGAAGGCGCGTTTGCTCTACATATATGATGATTGTAAAGGAGGAAAGAGACGCCTACTTCTGCAGCCCTCAAGGGAGCACGGCGCAGAACGCGCGTTTGTTCTTCGCCGTGCGTTCACTCCCCGTGAAAGCGCGCGCCCCTCGCGCCCTTTCACTCGCACATACAGCGTTCGGCGATCTGGCGCTGAGCCGTGCTCCCTCAAGGGCTGCAGAAGATAGCGCCAACCTTTCCCTTTCCCTCAAGAACCACTTATCATCGGCGACGATTTCGCTGAGCCGTGCTCCCTCAAGGGCTGCAGAAGATAGCGCCAACCTTTCCCTTTCCCTCAAGAACCACTTATCGACGATTTCATCTCCATTGACGTCATACGGAACCTCACGGCGACGGCGACGCCGACGGCAGAAATCTGCTTTTGAGTGTCCATATAATTGCTATCGCAATAAAACGCAAAGCTTTAAGACCTCAGTGCCTTAAATTTAATCTACGAAGTCTCTGAAACACTGAAAACTCTGTAGGCCGGCGTACGTGACATATGACCGACGAGGTGTTGTGAGTTAGCTCAGAATTTCTGGATAGGTTTTGGTTAAGGAGAACAGACTTCGCGAATAACCTCGTAATACGAGTGTTTTGTTTTTTAGTGGCTTTTGGTGCCTGTCTTGTTTAGTTTATTGCACTTTATGTTGCTTAATTGTATCCTATTCAGGGTCAGTCAAGCATATTCAGTGTCAGTTCCAGTTTATTGTTCATGAACATATAGTGAACGGGTTACAGATAATACACAGACGAGGTCCTCAATGTCAAAGCTACAGCGGGACCCACGGGTAATAATAAAAATGAAGAGGCATATGAGAATATCAGCAAGCTAGGTAAAAGAAAGCAAAAATGTAAAAAAGGAAACAAACACAATCGCGTGCAATTCAATGTAATAAAAATTGCGCAAATAAATATTACACATACGAATCGTACACTCTAATGTACAGAGCTGTGCAGCAAAATAAGAGAGTGCTTGAAGGACAATAATGGGTACTATCAGCGTACTTGTGAGTCAATGTGCCGGCCGCAGTTATTTTTTCGCTGCGCGCATGAAATGCGGAAGGCATGTGCCTGAAAATAGTTTCTATTGCAGCTTAATATAAAGCTGCATATTATTCAGCCCTAGTACTACTGCTCGTGTGTTAAAGTCGCAAACATTGGTTTAAATGAGTCACGTATATGTCAAACAAATAGAAACATATGCATTTACTGGTTAAACACTTTTGTATATGAAAGAAAAGCCGTAAGCTGTACTTGGCGAAAAAGAATTAGGCAGCAGCTCTTAGAGCCTATGAAGGTCCCTTAATAATGCTTCTAGGGGAGAGAGTGAGATATCTATTATGAGAGAAAATCTCACAAGTTGGACTTGCATAAAATGTGTGCAAATCTGGAAGCCTGCCATGTACAGTGATCGTGGCATAGCTGCAGTACGCTGATTGTGAGAAGGAGGCAGCCGATGTACACCCGTGAGCAAAAGTATAGGGACCACAGGGTCGCCGAAAAAACTGAATTTCTTGGTAATTAACAAGGATAAACTGAAATTGACGAGTACACTGGAAAGTTCGCAAAGCCAAGTTTGGACTGCAGTCCTCAATTTCCAGTTTCATTCGCAGGCAGTTGAAAAATCGGCTTTTTCGCGCAATCCCTGGTCCGTATACTTTTGCTCACGGGTGTACATGCTTTCATGCGTTTGGACACTGTGGATCCCGAAATATTTGTGTGCTCAAACCTGCGTCGCCTGTTATAGTTTGTTTCGTCAGAAGTGTTACTGGTTACCCTTAAATGGCTACCTAAAGAAAGTAATTGAATTACAGTGCGCTATACCGAGAAAACAACATAATCGGTATATTACAAAATTACCGCGAAACATAATTGTTTACAAGTTAATAATTACACGTAGTTACGTACAAATCTGAATCTAACGCACACCTTCTGTTGTCATACTGAAATATAGACAACATGGGTGGCGATTTGGGCTTGTCCACGCATCTTGACTAGAGGTGGTTGAGTGCCGGAAAACACAAGGACCAACATAAGGCACATTGGACGCCCATGCGCTGTGCGTTCAACGTGCTCTATTTTTGCCCTCGTGTTTCCCTGCGCTCAAATCCCTTAAGGTAAAGATAGAGTTCCGATAGCTGTCCATCGAGCTGTTGTTACCTCGCGCTTGCGATCAATTACATCATTGAAGTCCATTTGGAGTTCTTTGTGTGCAATTGATTTGTGGGTTAAAAGCAACTGCTCAATCTCGCTTAAATTGGGGGCAAGATTCTGCCGTCCTCCTTTATCTAGCGTTTCGCAGCGACCACGTAGGATGTATTTGTGATTCTTATTTCTGAATTCTGTGAGAATGGTGAGTGAAATAAGAAAATCAGAGGGACAAACATTTCTGGATAACTGAACTATATAGGCAAAACGGACCATAATGCCTTTAAAAAGCACAGGAAGAATTAGTTATGTCCATTCAAAATGTTATTATATTAATATATTAAAAACTTACTAAAAATCTCAAGAACCTAAGGCAAACATTAAATGGTGTGGTTGATGCGCGCCTATTCTGCATCGTCATCTATCGCGCTGTTGCCTACTTCAAGATAAGGGGCATAGCTTAGATGGTAAAGCACGGGATGTTTAGAAACCAGTCACTAAATTGTTTATACTACCACTTAATTTCTTTCATTCGCATTTGCGGTAAAGCCTAACCGGTACAATATACCGCGGGGGTAACGCTTAATATTTGAGTTCTGCTCCCCCCCCCCCCCCCCCCTGATCTGCTGCAACTTATTTCGTCAACTTTCATTTATTTCTTTTTCCTCAGGATTTCCTTGCTTATTTTGAAAATAACGATAATTTTTTATGGTTTTCTCTGGCTTCATTGTCTGTTTACTTCTCATCTGTGAGAAGGCACATGACGTGCACTTTTCTTTGTGCATGCTGCCATTTCAGTTCCTCCGAAAGACGTGAAACTTGTGGAGCGCACAGACACAAGCCTAACTTTCTCATGGTCAATGGACTCCGATGCTCCTACGTGGAAACTGAGAGTGACTCCTATAACGCCGTTGGGCGATAAGCATGGTGATATTCAGTTTGATGGTGAAAGTGAAGGCGGGATGGTCGTGCACAACGTGACGAACCTTGCGCCGTGGACAAAGTACAATGTTTCCGTTCTTAACTGTGATGAGAGCTACTGTAGCGACCCTTTTGTCATGATTGGAGCTACGGACGTTGCAGGTGAGTGCTTCATTGCGTCATTTACTCTAGGTGACGTTACAACGACACACTTAGGGAACAGCACAACTATGTTAGGCTATGTATGCGACGTATCAATTCTTTGCTATGCCTGACGGTCGCCTATAGTTTAAAGGAAAACAAATGGACAGGCGCATCAGCAAGCGGGGGTTATTGAATGTATTATTAGTGAAGATGGATGTATAGGACTAATTTGCGCGTTTTTGGTTCAAGCTGTAGACACTATTCTCTACGCGTGCCTCTTAAAATACAAAATCATAGCCCTCTCCAGAACTTACCTAACTTCGTAGAGAATGTGGACATCTTTACAGCGCCTTGTTATTACGCTGTTGGAATATAGTTGAAATCGAATGTAATCAGCTCGAGTGAAGATTCCTTATATCAAATACGCCATACTTTTTCGGTGATATTTAATTAGAATGGCTGTCTTGGAATGAACTGAACATCCAAAATATGTCGACCCCTGCCATCCGCGGCCAGCCCTTCTGACTAAGGAGCCGTCTCGCTCATCGCTACGAAATGCACTTTCTAGGGCGAAGGTGTTGCTGCGGTGCTGAACCTAACTGTACGAGTGGGAAGTGGACATGGAGCTCGTCTTTACAATTTAGGCCCTCGAGAAAGCCATTCTTGGTGGCGCTTGGAAACAGTTATCATTTGCCGGGCAGAATTACTGCTTATTTTGCGTACTATTGTTGTCGGTAGATCCTATTCCGTCTCTGCTTCTTTTCTGCACCCCAGATAACAATTCTGTATATCAAGAATGCATAAAAAAAGTTCATTTGTTTCGTTATATCTGCGAAGTCGAAAA